>NC_135806.1:84043802-84187070 GCF_964213995.1 Mustelus asterias | reverse complement strand
TATACTTTGTATTTCTTAAAACTTTACTAAACTACTAACCCCTTGGTAACCCATCGCTTCTCTTCAAAAGTTTTAAAATCTCATTAAAATGCATGTGTACAAACAGGGCAGTAAGAAGTCTCACAACACCAGGTCAAAGAGACTTCTTACTGTGCTTACCCCAGTCCAACGTCAGCACCTCTGCATCACATAAACAGGGCCCCAGCCTTGTCAGCACCCATCTCACAAAATAACTTAGACCCAGGTTTCACCTTTTTGAACTCACAAATAGAAAATAGAAATTAAACATAAAACTCTACATTGTTCCTAACCCGGGATACCAAGCCCATGTGATCCACATTGCCATGGAGATGGGTTTTGAGAGGGAGAGGATGTAAAATATTCTTGAAAACCCACAGGCACACTTAGGGCCCGATTTTACCATTTTCATTCTAAGTGCCGAATCTGGGCGTAGTACAGATCCGACTTAGAAATCCGCTTTCAGGCGCCCCCATACGCTCTCAGCCATCTCCAGTCTGATTTGCACTGTGGGCGGGGCTTAGCGCTGCTGGAATGATCAGAGCTCTGAACTGCGCATGCGCAGTTAGAAAAAAATTGGACAAAGCGCGCCCATGTTGGTTCGCTCCCGAGCCGCAGAAAGCAGAGAAAGCGGCCCGGGAGTGACAAGCGAGAGCGAGGGTGTATCTCGGGGCGGGGGGGGGGGGGGGTGCAGATGGATCTCTGGTGGGGGTGTGGGGGGCGTAGGGGGGTCCGCTGCCACTCTGCGGGCGATCGGTGGGGGGGGGGGGAGGGGGACAGGGGTGGCGATCGTTCTGGGTAGTGGGGGGTGGTGGATAAGCGGGACAGTGATGTGTGTGTGTCCCCCTTATTCACCCCCCCACTACCCAGACCAATCACCACCCCTGCCCCCCTCCCCCCACCGAACACCCGCAGAGTGGCAGCGGACCCCCCTGCCCCCCCACCAGAGATCCATCTGCCCCCCCACCAGAGATCCATCTGCCCCCCCACCAGAGATCCATCTGCCCCCCCCTCCCTGAGATACATCTTACCCACCTCCCTCCCCCCCCCCCCCCAGACAATGATCTGGCCTCACTCCCTCCCCCCCCCCCCCAAGACAACAATCTGGCCTCACTCCCTCCCCCCCCCCCCCACAGAGAATGGTCTGGCCTCATTCCCCTGCCCCCCATACAATGATTTGGCTCACCCCCCCTCACTTCCTACCCCCTCTGACAATAAACATGCCTCACTCCCACCCCAGAGAATGGTCTGGCCTCACTCCCCCTCCCCTCCAGAGGAACATCTGACCCACCTCCTCCCCTCCCCCCGACCAGACAATGATCAGCCCTCCCCCCCCACCAGACAGTGATCGGTCCTCCCACCCCTGCCCCCTCCGCCAGAGATACATCTGACCCGCCTCCTCCTCCTCCCTCCCCCCCCCCCAACCAGACAATGATCTGGCCTCACTCCCCTCCTCCCCCCTCCAACCAGAGAATGATCTGACCCGCCTCCCTCACCTCCCCCTCCCCCACCACTGATCTGAGCCAGGGAGCCGTTGGAAGCTCTGAATGCGCTCTTCAGAGGCTGGAGCACCCGACTCAGACTTTTATTTAGCAGGTCCCTAAAAGCACGGTTCCGGATCGGCAAATGCGGTGGTAAAGGGGGAAATGCTGATAGAGTTGGGTGGGCAATTCATTAATTCAATTTAAATGCATGCAAATGCATTTAAATCGTCGTTGCGCCCGATTTGGGCGCGGAACGGATCCCCGCCATTCGCGGGTCTCGGTAAAGTGGCGATCTGCGCAGACGCGGGTGCAGATCGCGATAAAGGCCTCACACCCGACTTTACCGCGATTTCGCGCCCGAAAACAGGCGCAAATTGTTGGTAAAATCGGGCCCTTAGTGTGGCGGGATCCAGGAGAGGAAGATTAGCCAAAGGCATCACCCGTGCTATAGTCCACCACACAGGAATGTAGCTGGGAGCCTGCACTCGGATTGAAGCAACCACATTCAAGAGGAGTTAAAGTGAGGCAGGAAGATTTACCTCGTTTGCACCAGAGGAAGAATTTCTGGGGGTGGAGGAAATCTCACGATGAAAGACAGTTCTGAGATCAAAGGTTTCCAGGATAATAAAGGGAGATAATATAAGTAAACCTTCAGGAGCTAAGAATTGCCTTGGAATTGTTATGAGAGAATTGAATGTCCACTTAAGAGACAGAATAAAGTAAATCTATGAAAGGTGTTTACAGTTATGCTAAATGAAAAAGGGAATGTTCTGTTCTATGGTTTAAAGTGTAAGTTGACTACAAAGATAGTGTTCAGTTAAGAGCTTTCAGTCTTTTGTTACAGCAAAAGTATTAAATCTGAAATTTTGCTTTATTATCTTGTCACATATTTACTGGAAGTTAGAATTTCTTTTTAAAAGTTAACTGTCTCCACGGTGATTGTAATAATGTGCAGGAGCAGAGATATCTGAGGGTGAATGCGCATCAATCTTTGAAGATGAAAAGATATATTGAAAGAATGGTTAGCAAAGCATATGGGACCTTGGACTTCATAAATAGAAGCATTGGGTGGGATTTTATGAGATTTCTTCCAAGTGCCCAGCTAGTCTGAAAATGGGAGAGTTGCAGATCCGTTTCTTTGGCGGGTTTTAGCACCCAATCTTATTCACCCTGTCTCTAAAACTCTGCCTGTTGAGTACAAGAGAAGTGGGGGCGATTCTCCCCAAAAAATCTGAAGTGTCAAATTTGTGTGAAAACTGCCACTGGTTTTTTCAGTGGGATTTTCAAATGAATCGCCCACACTCTGTGCACTGCAGGTGTGGGCACTGGTGTGAATCATGCAAAACATCCGTGGGCATGGCCTATTTCCTATTCCGGGGGCGGGGCCACCGTGCATGTGCTGATCTCTGGCAGATTGCAAAACAAGTCTGCCCAGCATTGAGATCGCTGGCCTCAACCCCCCCACAGACATCGTTGGCCTCATCGCTGGCCTCAACTCCCCCCACGCATATTGCTGGCCTGATTGCAGGCCTCTCACTCCCTCCATGGACATTACTGGCCTCTCATCCCTCTTCCCCCCACAAGAAAATCGCTGGTCTCCTGGCCTCTCCATTCCCCTGCCTTCATACACAGAGCGCTGTGCTGCCATGCACATCCCCTGCCTACGAACATTCCCCTTCGTTGAGTGAGAGTCTTGAGCATTGCCATGCGTACATGTTGCAGCTGTATAAAACTTTGGTTAGGCTGCATTTGGAGTATTGTGTACAATTCTGGTCACCACACTACTGGAAGGATGTTGATGCATTGGAAAGGTTGCAGAAGAGATTTACCAGGATGCTGCCTGGTTTGGAGGATATAGACTATGAAGAAAGGTTGAACAAACTTGGATTATTTTCATTGGAGAATGAGGGGGGACCTGATAGAAGTTTACAAGATTATGACAGGCTTGGATAGAGTGGATAGTCAGAGTCCTTTTCCCAGGGTCGAAGGGTCAATTACTCGGGGGCATAGGTTGAAAGTGAGAGGGAGGAAGTTTAAAAGAGATGTGAGGGGCAAGTATTTCACACAGAGGATGGTGAATGCCTGGAACATGCTACAGGAGGAGGTGGTGGAAGCAGATTCAATAACAACATTCAAGAGGCGTCTGGATAGATACATGAATAGGCAGGGAATAGAAGGATATGGACCACATAGAGGCAAGAAAATATTAGATTAGAGAGACATCTATGTTGGCACAGGCTTGGTGGGCTGAAGGGCCTGTTCCTGTGCTGTACTGTTCTTTGTTATCCCAGTGACTGCACACAGCAGCCTGACCAGCACTCAGTAAAAGACCCCACAGAGACTACATGGAACATCCCTGGACCTGAGGACAGCACTTCTACCTCTCCAGGAACTTCCCCACACCAAGCAGAAATTTTCCTTGCCTTGTCTCCAACCTCCCCTGCAGTCGGGGGTTGCAGCCCCATAAAACTTATCTCCTTCGTCCTGTTCAAAGCTGCTACACCAGGTCCAGGCTTTTATAGAGCTGTTGTAAACCCTGCCAGCGTGACATCATGCCGGAGAGAGGGGAGACGCTAAGGGCGGTTGAGATTTTAGTCGCGGACCCGCTAATGGCATGCTAACGTATGTTAACGAATGCAAATCGTCGTTACACTGATTTTCAGCATGAGTCCGTTGACTCGAAAAAACAGGCTGGGAGACACACGGAGGCCCGGATGCCCAGCGTGAATCGGCCGCCGCTGATGTCTCCCGGCCCGCTGCGCTACAAAATCAGTGCAGTGGGATGGGAGAACCGCCCCTGTGAACTTCTGCTGAATCTTTATGGAGCTCTTGTTAAGCTTCAACTGGAGTATTGCATCTGGACTGGAACATCACAGTTTAGGAAAGATGTGAGGGTCCGCATGAGGGTGCAGAAGAGAATTACCTGAATGTTTCCAGGACTGGGGAATTTTAATTGCAAGGTTAGGTTGGAAAATGTGGGGTTATTCTCCTTTGGGCAAAGAAAATTGAGTAAATTTGATAGAAGTGTGCAAGATTATAATCGGTTTAGATTATGGTAGACAAGAAAAGGTCTGTTCCCATTAGTTGATGGTAGGACTAGGGTGTACATTGGTTATGTAATATATATGTGTACAATTGAGTTATGTTGAATTACAACTTAATTTTTGGTTTCCCAGTCTCTATCTGACCACCTGATGAAAACAAACAAATAGATTTATAAATGGCTTCTATCAATCATGCCTCGTAAAAAATGAGCAGAATCAATTTGAGTGCAGTCAAAGTAGAATCACTGCAATCTTTTCCGAATAATTATCTTTCCTTATCAATTCCTATATCGGAAAGTTTATTGTCGTTTACTATTCAGCTAAGTTATCCCCATCAGAATGAATCTCTGGGAATATGGTTGTCTATATCTATGAGAGAAGGCAGTTCCATTTGGCTGAGCAGATTGCTTCCATTCTCTTGGCTACTTCAGAATGCTGGGCAGGGGAAAATTGAACATTTCCCCTTTGGGATTTGGTTAAAGGAAAAACATTTGTACCCAAATGTCATAAATGATTGATTAGTAGTTTCTTTATAATTCTGTTATCCCTTTATACTTCATCCTAAACGTTTTGGTGAAATTCAGTGTAGGCACTGAAAGTGTCTTCGGAAAGATGGCTTGGTTTTCAAACATTGATATAAACTGGACCTCAACATCGGGCGGCACGGTAGCACAGTGGTTAGCACTGCTGCTTCACAGCTCCAGGGTCCCGGGTTCGATTCCCAGCTCGGGTCACTGTCTGTGTGGAGTTTGCACATTCTCCTCGTGTCTGCATGGGTTTCCTCCGGGTGCTCCGGTTTCCTCCCACAGTCCAAAGATGTGTGGGTTAGGTTGATTGGCCAGGTTAAAAATTGCCCCTTAGAGTCCTGGGATGTGTAGATTAGTGGGTAAATATGTGGGGGTAGGGCCTGGGTGGGATTGTGGTCGGTGCAGACTTGATGGGCCGAATGGCCTCCTTCTGCACTGTAGGGTTTCTATGATTTCTATGATCAAATAACCTGGATACATAGGTTATTAAAATAAATTGTAGCTTCCTGAATCTTCTCACTCCCCAAACAAAAGGAAATGTCAAATAATATTCAATAAAAACTGTTTCTTGTTTCAATTTTTATCATGTGCCAACACTCCTCTGTGGTCTAAAACAGTTGAGCTGCCTTTTCAATGTATTTTGCTCTGCTCGGTCGTTTATTTACTGCTTAACAAACCCTTAACATAGGCAAAGAGATTAACAAAGGTGAATGCATACAAATGAGCTACATCTATTTACTCTCAGGAGTAATTCTGAGTGTTATCATGTCACTTATGAACATTGAAATGATTGGCACAGCCTCACGACTCTGTAAATTGGTTTCTGCTACATACTGGCCGGGATTTATGGATGGCGGGATTTCCCTTCCCACCATCTGAGGAGATGGCGGCAAACTCACTGCCATTGAAACTACCTGCCCCACAGCCATTTACTGCTCCAAGGAGCATTAATTGGCTGGAGGTAGGACTTCTGTCCCTCACTTGGGAGGGGTGCCTGATATTAAAAGGAGGCCATTGATGGAGCTGCAGCCCCAAACCTCCAACCCAAAGTCTGTGCTGGGCCACTTTCGGGCTTCCCCCCGCCGATGAATTCCTCCTGCCAGCCTGAAAATTGAGGCTGGGTGGGAAATAGCCCTTAAGTGGGCATTAACTGGTTACTTAAGGGCTTCAATTGATACAAGAATTGCACGAGGTGGGGTGTGGAGGGGGCGGGGGGGTGGGGGGGTGCGGATGCTAGGCCTCATCTGCTCCGCTGTAAAATGACAGAGAGATCCAGGAAGGCCAAGATTCCTGTGGGAAGCTGTCTGAAGAATTTTACAGCCGCCCCTTGCCGACAAACCTGCCAGGGGGCAAAGTAAAATTCTGCCCACTGTGCCAAAGTTTTCCATTTACTTTTGCGTATTTGGCTCCTCATACTAGCTCCTTCAATTACTGGAAACAATTTCTATCTATCTTGTCCTATTCTGTTATAATTTTAAACAGTTTAATCACATCACCCCATGATTTGAGCTTTTCTAATAACAAAGTGCTTTTTTTTTAGATCTTCCTTTGTCTTTGTATTTCCATATAGCACCCAGCATCTATAATATTGAGCCCAATACTCAAGATTCAAACTGGGATCTCATTAAGGTTTTATATAGGTTCTTAATTACCTTTTAGCTTTATAGTCTAAACCTTGTTATACAGTTTAACTTTTATTGTATAATTATTGCTTTTACCTGACTGTATTACCTCAAATTTACTGACGTTGAATTCCATCTATCACATTTTAGTCTGTTCTTATCTGTTACTTTTTAACTGTTGTTCATCTGTAATTATCTGAATTATTAACGTGTCTGTTTTCTCTATAGATGTTGCCTGACCTGCTGAATGTTTGTAGTATTTTCTGTTTCAGAACAGACTCTCTGTCACTTTGACATTTTCATTTCCTGCAACAATATTTTTGGCACTTCTCTAAGGGAGGTTTTGTTTTATTCGTTCATGGGAGTTGGGCATCGCTGGCTGGGCCAGCATTTATTGCTCATCCCTGAGGGCATTTAAGAGTCAACCACATTGTTGTTGATCCGGTGTCACATGTAGTCCAGACCCGGTAAGGACGACAGATTTCTTACCCTAAAGGACATTAGTGAACCAGAAGGATTTTTACGATAATCGACAATGGTCATCACTGGACTTTTTTCTTTAATTCCAGATTTTTATTGAATTCAAATGTCACCCCTGTGTCTCTGGATTACTAGTCCAGTGACAATACCATTACACCAATGCCAACCCTAAATATTAGACCAAGTATTGCCATGTTATAAGCAGCTCTGTGTTCACTATTACCTGAAGAAGTATGGGTAGACTGCTTAAACCCATTTCACTTAGCAGAACAGAAGTTTCCATACCATGTGATGAGGAGAAATTACTTCTCGAGAGTCTGTGGAATTCGCTACCCCAGAGCATGCTGGATTCCAGGACTTTGAGTAAATTTAAGGAAGAGATGGACAGATTTTTAATTAGTTAGGGTTTAAAGGGCTATGGTGAACAGGCATGAAAGTGGAGTTCAGGCTGAGATGAGATCAACCATGATCGTATTAAATGGCAGAGCAGGCTTGAGGGGCTGAATTTTCTACTCCTGCTCCTAGGTCGTCAGATTCTTATGATGTGTCCTCACCAAATCAAGTGATTTTGTCAAGGGGCAGTGTGTAGATCAGAAATTGGAGGGTGCTACAAAGGATTGATCCCTGGGAGACACCAGACGTAACAATGCAGGAAGAGGAAGAGAAACCATTGCAAATGTTTCCCCGACAACGAATGGATAGATTAGAATGGAATCAGCTGAGAGCAGTTCCACCCACCTGGACCTCAGTGGAGAAGTCTTGCAGGAGGTGGTGTAGTCAACCTTGTCAAAGACTGCAGACAGTCAAGAAAGACAAGAAGGGAAAGCTTACTTAAATTTTCACATCGGATTGACCACAGGAAGTAGTTGATGTCAAAACATTAAATGTATTCAAGAGGCGACTAGATGTAGCACTTGAGTGAATGGGATCAAAGGTTATGGGGAAAAATTAAGTGATTGAGTTGGACGATCAGCCAATCGTGGCTGATCATGATGAATCAGACGATCGTGATGAATGGCGTAGCAGGCTCAAAGGGCCAAATGGCCTCTTCCTGCTCCTATCATCTATGTATCTATGTCATTTGTGCCTCTAATAAGAGCTATTTTGGTACTGTAACAGGGACAGAAACCTGATTGGAGATTCTTCAAACATTCAAACATTAACAGGGAATTATTTATTTGATACATTTGTCCTTTAACATCCTCTCTTTATACTTATATGACAGCTAGCTTCATACTTCATTTACATTTTTAACATTCATGAGAAATCACTTTTTTTGTAAAAAATTACCACAGATCTTGTTGCTAAAAGAACTGGAACAATTTTGTTACAATGAATGCTTTCTATGTTAACAAACATTTCAATTACAATGTCAGCTTTATGAAACTAGCTGTGTTCTTCAAATGACACCAGTTTATCATTGATCTATTTTGAACCAGCCACTGATACCAGTGATGTGACACTAATTACAACTAAACCTGTTATTTATCGACATATTCATTTTTTTACTTTATCCCATGATTTAGGATAAATATCTAGGCCAGGAATCTCCCAAAAAATTCTAAATTCCCAATTCGCGTGAAAACTGGAATAACTCCCGCCAATTTTTTAGTGCGATTTTCAGATTGAATCTTGGACACTCTGAGCACTGCCGAGTGCCTTAGCGGGATTCCCTCTGAAACTCGGGGTGGGGGGTCGAGGCCTATTCCCGCCTGAGTGGCCGGCAGCATAGTGCTGAGCGGGCCACTGCGCATGTGCCGATCTGCCAGAGCGGAGATCAGTGTATGTGCACTGGTCCCCCATTGCTGGCCTCCCGATCACTGACCATCCCGGTCATTGGCCAACCTCGCAACCCCCCATCGCTGATCTTGCAAGCCCCCAACCCGCTGATCGCTGGTCTTCCGGACCTCTCTGGGGCAGCTCCAATGTCCCCCCCGCCCAGTCAGCCCTGATCTCCCCAACCCCTGGCCAGACCTGATCTCCCCAACCCCCCACTTGGACAGCCCTGATCTCCCCCTGACAGTCCCGACAAGCCTCCCCAGCAGTCCTGACCACCGCCTCTCCCGGCAGCCCTGACCCCGCAGCAGCCTTGATTTCTGGCTCTAAAAGTCTTGGTCTCAGAGACGTGCGGAGGTCATGGCGCCCTGCGGGAAGCCCACGATACGGCCTCCGCTTATGTCTCGACCCCCCCCTCGTGTACAATATTGTGGAGAGAGTGCACACCCAGATATTGCTTTAATATATTGTGAGAAAAGTGACTGCCATTCATTAAATCTAACAAAACTATTTTAATGTCCAATTGGAATTATTAGTTTAACTTTTATCAGAATAGATAGGAGATGATTTTCAACTGTAGGCATCAATTTCTTGAATGGAGATGCGGAGAGACAATAATTGACAATCATGTTGTGGATACCTCAACCACTGATACTCAAGGTCTGCCCTTCACTCCGCCCAGCTTGTAAGTGGGCAAACAGCTCACCCACCTGAATCAAGCAACAGCGACATAAGTATAAAAAACAGGGTCCGATTCCAGTTGTAGAAATCTAATTGCAAATTTTAAGTTCAAGTGCACACTCTGTCCATTGTACCACAGGATATCGAGCAATCTCTTTAAGAGCTCCTGATGTCATTCTAAAAACAGGCCAGATGACTTTAATTTCTCCTGGTAGGCTCCAAACAATCTTTGATCCTCCCTTGGGATTGCATTTCTCCTCAGCTCCTAGGCTCAGCCTTTCGAGCGACTCAGTATGAGAACCAGCCAAAGTGCCTCATTGCCAGCAGTCGTGAGCTGCAGCAGGCGAGCAGTAATAGGCTGCTGCCTTGGTGCCCACAGTTTCAGTGGCATGCTTCTGAGGTTTGAAAATTGTTCAGGCCTCATTCAACCAATCGTACCAGTTTGGAAGCTCCATCAAAATTTCCCTCACAGTCCTCTTACCTACACAATTCAAACAGTAAGAAGTCTCACAACATCAGGTTAAAGTCCAACAGGTTTATCTGGTATCACAAGCTTTCAGAGCGCTGCTCCTTCATCAGGTGAGTGGAGAGTTGGGTTCACAAACACAGCATATATAGGTATATATATATATATATATATAGGCATAGCTATATATGCCTTGTTTGTGAACACAACTCTCCACTCACCTGA
This sequence comes from Mustelus asterias, assembly GCF_964213995.1. Lineage (NCBI taxonomy): Eukaryota > Metazoa > Chordata > Chondrichthyes > Carcharhiniformes > Triakidae > Mustelus > Mustelus asterias. Next base: position 84,176,747 of record NC_135806.1, on the reverse strand, counting down.
TGAAGAGGCAGCGCTCCGAAAGCTTGTGATACCAAATAAACCTGTTGGACTTTAACCTGGTGTTGTGAGACTTCTTACTGTGCCCACCACAGTCCAACGCCGGCATCTCCACATCATGGCTACACAATGAAGTCCTTTAGCCATTGGCCTGACATTCTGTAATTCATAGAATCATAGAATCCCTACAGTGCAGAAACAGACCATTCAGCCAATCGAGTCTGCACCGACTCTCCGAAAGTGCATCTTACCCAGACCCTATCCTGGTGACCTCACAAATTTATTTTGGAAAATTTCCCTAACCTACACATCTTGGGACAATAAGGGACAATGTAGCATGGCCAATCCACCTAACCCATACATCTTTGGATAGCATTCATTGCAGAATATAGGATCTGGATAGATGTACAAGAAGAAAGGGAAAATTAGATGTGGAATTGTCAGCTGGCCACTTTCTGTATCTCTGAATTCAAAGCAGAACATTTGAGTTCTGGGAATGTTTTTATTTACCTGTTCTCCCAGATGCAGCACTTGTATGACCTTTGTGAGCCCAGGATAGAGGAGAAAATCATTTTAAATATAAGTGCAATTGAATTTGTCTAACGTCTGTTACTTGGTTTCAGTCTATAGATTTTCCATCCACTTAGTTTAGACTGAGTATGCTGTTTTTTTTGTTTCTGTCCAATCTGTATCCGGACAATACCCCTAGTAAGTTCATCTCACAATCTCTGTAGCTGACACTTTCTGCTTTTAATTACATCTTTTTATCAGTTTAATTGAAATGAATGCAGTTCCTATTTATGTGTTTCTTTATGAGTTTAATTTTATTATTTATACTGTCATATATTTTTCTATTTTAACTTTGCACACACTGTCCACTGGAAACACTGTCCACTATTAACACTGTCCACTGTTAACACTGTCCACAACACTGTCCACTGTTAACACTGTCCACTGTTAACACTGTCCACTGTTAACACTGTCCACTGTTAACACTGTCCACTGTTAACACTGTCCACTGTTAACACTGTCCACTGTTAACACTATCCACTAGAAACACTATCCACTAGAAACACTATCCACTAGAAACACTATCCACTAGAAACACTATCCACTAGAAACACTATCCACTGGAAACACTATCCACTGGAAACACTATCCACTGGAAACACTATCCACTGGAAACACTATCCACTGGAAACACTATCCACTAGAAACACTATCCACTAGAAACACTGTCCACTGTTAACACTGTCCACTGTTAACACTGTCCACTGTTAACACTGTCCACTGTTAACACTGTCCACTGTTAACACTATCCACTAGAAACACTGTCCACTGTTAACACTGTCCACTGTTAACACTGTCCACTGTTAACAGTATCCACTAGAAACACTGTCCACTGTTAACACTGTCCACTGTTAACACTGTCCACTGTTAACACTGTCCACTGTTAACACTGTCCACTGTTAACACTGTCCACTGTTAACACTATCCATTAGAAACACTATCGACTAGAAACACTATCCACCAGAAACACTATCCACTGTTAACACTGTCCACTGTCCACTGTTAACACTGTCCACTGTTAACACTGTCCACTGTTAACACTGTCCACTGTTAACACTGTCCACTGTTAACACTGTCCACTGTTAACACTGTCCACTGTTAACACTGTCCACTGTTAACACTGTCCACTGTTAACACTGTCCACTGTTAACACTATCTACTGTTAACACTATCCACTAGAAACACTATCTACTGTTAACACTGTCCACTGTTAACACTATCTACTGTTCACACTATCCACTGTTAACACTATCTACTGTTAACACTATCCACTAGAAACACTATCCACTGTTAACACTATCCACTAGAAACACTATCCACTAGAAACACTATCCACTGGAAACACTATCCACTGGAAACACTATCCACTAGAAACACTATCCACTGTTAACACAATGCACTGTTAACATTATTACATTGATCTTTCGCAGTCCTTTTCATTCATTCTTTTTCTTCCTGGTGTTAGTAAAATCTCCTCTCTTTCCTCTTAGGCTGATTTTTTCACACTTTTTTGGCACCACTTCAAGATCTTGTATCAGCTCATATCATTGCCGCTAAACTCTCAACCAACTAACATATTCAGTGTGCTAGTGAAATGTGCTGAAACAGTAAAAGTCCATGATAGATTGGTACCATTCGCAATTTCTCGTTTCACTTGGAATTGTGGACCTGAAGTTGATGCCCATTTTATGGCTTTCAATGTGGGCAACTTGATTTTCTCGGTCTGATCTTCAGCACTGTGCAGCCAGATAAGACAAATGGCTAGAGATTGGAGACCAAGATTTCCCGAGACCCACCAGAGCGTTTGTAATTAACTATACCTGAATTCGGGACTTTGACCCAAATGATTAGAGGGAGGGGCTGGCCTGTAAATGAATAGCCACAATCTCTCTGGTGGTGTGCAGCTTGTTTAGGATGTGGAAATACTGGAAAGATATATTGTGGATTCTTCCAAATTATTCTCCCAAACTGCACAAGCTACTTGAGTAGCTTAGAACCAGCAGCTCATTCAATCGCAAATGTGAATGCTGAGCTACCAAAATGCAAGTGTGATGTGGTGTAGCATCAAATTACAAGAGATTTTAAAACGCGCCTAAAAATTAAGCAAATAAGCAACTTCCTCACTTGCTCCCAGACACATGGTGCATATTAAAATAGAATTGTCCTTTGAGCCATTTCCAGTTAGGTCGCTTAAGAACTTCCCTTGAGATGAAGATGATCCTCTGCTCCAAAACAATTTCCAGGAACAAGATTCAGAAAGCTCAAATGTCTTGATTCATGGCCTTGCTGCAGTTCTTTTTTTCAACATGAATGACATTAACACTTCAAGGATGACTTTTAGAGCCCTTGAGCTGTTGGTATCAGGTATAGCACCCCAGAACTTGATATGGCATCAGCAGGCAATGAGGCAAGGAGCTGCCTTTGGGCAAAGCACACACATGACATGAACTTGATACACTTTTAGTACATTATGTGGAGCATAGTCATAGTGTGTGTTGACCTCGCATTATAGAGTGAGGTCAACTCTCAGTGCTACAGGAAATGTTCAGCTCCCAAGGGTCATGGGGCATCACTGCCTGAAGAGTAACTGAAGTGGATTATAACTCCAGCTCCAATATGGACTACGCGAGTTCAGGAGCATTCCTGTGACAATCACCCTCACCTGAGTTCAAGGCAGCAACTTCACACAGACATTTATTTGGGTCTGAGAAAGTGAACCACATCTCTCTCAAGGAAAGCAACTATTAAGAGATATTAGCTGGAATTTTGCTGCCCCATCCACCACAGGAATCGGAACGGGCGAGAAGCGGACAATGGGAAGGTCCGTGACCTGGAGTGGGATTTTACAGTTTCGGGGTGAGTGAGGCCATAAAGTTCTGCCCACTACCTTCTCACAGATTGCCTATTTAATAATTTGTTGGTCAAGTTATAACTAACCGGATATTTTAAGGGTCCAGGGGTCTCTCTTCAAAAATTGTATCTTCCCACTTGTGGAAAATACAAGAGAGGCGGTTTCTAATGCTGCATGGAGAAGACTACAAGCGATGTTATACTTTACCAACGTATTTTCAAGTTTATCATAGAACTATTTAATACATTCTTTAAGGTGGATAAGTACATCAAAACATCAATGAAAAGATAAAAAACATCGTGGGCGATATTACCAAAATAATTGTAAGTGCTGAACGAGCATTACAACAGGAGAGTTTGAGGTCCATCTTTTCAGCGGGACCACAATTGAAATCTTACACCACTTAGTGCAAAAAATGATGCACAAGCTGATTCCCACCTGTAGGGGAGGGGGTGGAGCCTAGGCTCACCAGAAAGCTGGCTGCTCACACTAGAGGGCGCAATTGCACATGCTCAGATCTCTCTCTTCTGTGTAACAGAACATAGAAAGATCTGTCAGACACCTCCCCTGTCAGATATCACCCCCCCCACAAACCCTACCCCCAATCGATGCCCCCCCCCCTCCGGCCCATTCGATCGCTGCCCTGACCGATTTCCAGTTGCAGAGTGTCTCCCCTGGTCCCCCCAGTCGATTACTGGTTGAAGAGTGCACTGCTCCCTGCCCACCCACCTCCCCTTTGGCCCCACCCCTGTATGACCCCGCCCCTCTCCTTAGGCCCTGCCCCTGACCCCCCGTGGGGCCTCAATAGCCTTTGGTCCTACCAGCAAGGCTACCACTGATGGGGACCATACGTGATCCTTGCTGATGAGGACCTTCACCGGCTGGTCGTTAAGGCAAGTGAGCTCGGACGATTGCTCACTAATTCTATTTACATTAGAATTTAAATATTAAAATCAGCCTCGTGCCCTTCCCAGGTGAGAGGCTGCTCTTGCCAGAAATCTAAGGCTGGTAACATTGTGAGAGGCGAGAAACCAGGCGCGAACCTGATTTTTTGCCACTTGCGTGATCTTACCGGCTCACCCCGCCCATCAACTGGTGTGACGAGCCAGTAAGATCACCCTGTAATCTTAGTTTGAATACAAAATCCAATATAACTTTAAAAATACAATGCCATAGCTAATATTAATTTAAGAGTACCCTTCAGTGTTCAACGTAATGTTGCTCGTGAATCCCTGAGTGAATCAGTTCTCGGGGCAGTTGGATAGAAAATCTGTCTTTATGATATCCAACTCCTCAACAATCGCAGAAACATTGAAGGGATGCTCCCAGGACCCTTCCACAATATTCCTGCTCTTCTGAAAGGAAACAGGAACAGTTCTACTCTTCTAGACCAGGTGACATCATTCCTTAGCAACAATGGGTGTTGCCTGTTTGATTAACTCCTCTTCAATGTGTCCTTATTCACTATGTTTTAATTGTTAAATTGGTTTTATTATCCATGTTGCAGGATTATATATGGTCATTATATTCTTAAATATACCCTTAATAGCTTTCCTGTTTACTTCTAATTATTTCTATTTTTATAGAAGTGATTTTAAACATTTAATAGTGGAATAGATCCTTTATATTCTGTTTTTCTAATTTGTCCCCTGAATAGCTGAGGAGAGACAATCCCATTATAAAATATTTTGAAGTCCCTTTGAAAATGACTTCAGCGCTTTTTCTTCTCTTTCCTTAGTGTGAAGAGAACTTGAAAGACCGTGGTGTTCCTCTATGCATGGTGCAGAGGACATCTGTTCACACTTGTTGAAACTAAAGCTGTTACCAAGTGCTATAAGACTTCTGGGTAAAAATGGCTACACATGAATATGTGTCCACTTTCTCAATACTAAAGTATAATATCCTAAATGCATATGAATTCTACCTATTTATTTGTATATTTCCTTCACATAACCACACTATTGTCTCCCCCAATGTTAACACCAATGTTCTGTTGAAGGGTCATTAGATAGCTTTGGTTATTATAGGGTTGGATGATAGCTGAGGGCAGGCAGCACACTTTAACTTTTTGGGCAATGCCCCTTTAATTATTATGAGGCAGGACTTCCAGCTATCACTACGCGGAAGTCCTGCCTCTTAGAGTTGCTGGTTAGTCAGAGGCCAGCAACTCAGCACTACAATGGAATCAGTGGTTGCTGTTCGTATTGCAGGAGGACCAGGAGAAAGAGAAACCACTCAAAACTCTGGTTATTTTGGGATCTTAAACAAAAACAGAAAATGCTGAAAAATCTCAGCAGGTCTGACAGCTTCTGTGGAGAGAGAATAGAGTAACGTTTTGAGTCTGCTCTGACCAAGGGTCATCCTGACTTGAAAAGTTGGCTCTATTCTCTCTCCACAGATGCTGTCAGACTTGCAGAGTTTTTCCCGCATTTTCTGTTTTTGATTTAGATTTCAGCATTTGCAGTGTTTTGCCTTTATTTAAGTTTGGGATCTTGCCAGGGCTGGGCTGGGTTGGCAGGCCCCAGTCAGGGGGTTGGAGCAGGGGGGGGGAGGTGGGGGCGGTGGTGGGAGGGGGTGGGGGGCTTTGGGAAAGGACAGGTGTGGATGCAGGGAAGTAAAATTATGGAGTGGGGTGGGAGAATGTCTTTTAGGATAGGGCACCAGGAAGGATACAGTGCACCTTACTTCACTGAATAGCAGCCCGCAGGGTTAAACATGCTGAGTTACAGATTAGGCACAAGCCTTCCCCGCTGTTTATTAAGTTGGAGCAGTAGTGGGATGAGGCTTTTGTTCAATGAACAGCCTCAATTGGGCCACAGGTGGGTGGGTGGCCCACCAGACCCCTCCCCGGCTGCCTGTAAAATTGTGGTGAGCCAGCAGCGGGAATGCCGCTGATGACATGGCGCTCTTACTAATGGATCCACCAGCCTGTTTTCCTGCCCTTAGATGGCTGATAAAATCCAGTCCATTGAATAATTTAGTGAAATGTTTCCCTTAAATTGCCTACATACTATGAAAAGAATATGCTGGAGTAAAGCTTTCTGCTCCTAATTAACCCATAAATGCAGACATCAATTTCATTTATTCCCCATTTCATATTTTCAAACGATTTCAATGTTGTCACTGCTACTCAGCGTATAGTGAACAACTGGGCTTTAAGGAACAATTATTTACTTTTATTACAAACGATTGTTAGTATGAGAATTTCTGAAACTTTTGGGCAAACAAGTACATTTTAACCATAATATAAAAGCAAATTACTGCAAAAGCTAGAAACTGAAACAAAAGCAGAAAATGCTGGAAAATCTCAGCAGGTCTGACAGCATCCGTGGAGAGTCTCCACAGATGCTGTCAGAGCTGCTGAGATCTTCCAGCATTTTCTGTTTTTGTTTCATTTTAGCCATGCTGCCCTTCACAAAATGAATCTGAACTTGACTTGCAGACAGGAGTTGAATTGAAAGGTCACATGAGGTATTTAAGGATCTCACCATCAGTCAAAAGGCCAGAACATTCTCCTGAGTTAACTAGATGCCGGTTAATCAATTTTGCTGTACTTACAAAGCCAGTGTGATTCTAATCAGGCATTAGAGTCTCAATCATTGTCCACCTGGAAATGGTTCGCACTTCAAATCCCTGGAAATGGATGTCATCAAAGTAACATAGAGTGCATAGGTATGTTAGCTAACGTAGATACTGAACCATTGAAATTACACTTCATGATAATAGTTTGTGAATATTTAATAAAATTATACCATAGAGTCACAGAGGTTCACAGCATGGAAACAGGCACTTCAGCCCAACTTGTCTATGCCGCCCTTTTTTTTTAAAACCCCGAAGCTAGTCCCAATTGCCCAATAAATATGAAATTTATTTTCCTACTATTCCAGTGGAGATGTTAACCAACCTACCATTTTCACTGAGACAATTTACATGTCTAGAGTCTAGAGTTATGGGGCGTAGGCAGGAAAGTGGTATTAAGGGCACAATCAGATGAACCATGATCTTACTGGATTATAAAGCAGGCCTGATGGGCCAAGTGGCCTATTCCTGCTCTCATTTCTTCTGCTCTTCTGATCTTCTGATATTAAAAGCATCAGTAGGAGAAGCAACAGGAACAACAGGAACAGAAGCAAGGAGGAACAGGAGTTGATTTGGGGCTGGATTATATGGACATGGGGATGTGGTGGCAGATGGAAGCAGAATGTTTGTTTCTCAACTCCCCTCTCTCCCCACCACACTGGAAGGAAAACCAGCCAGCAGTAATTCCTGCCCTGATTCAAATATCTCAGCTAGGGGACCCGCAATTTCCTCCCTCGCCTCCCACAATGTCCTGGGATACCCTTCATCAGGTCCCGGGGATTTATCTACCTTGATGCGCTTTAAGACTTCCAGCACCTCCTTCTCCATAATATGTACACTCCTCAAGACATCACTATTTATTTCCCCAAGTTCTCTAACATCCATGCTTTTCTCAATAGTAAATACTGATGAGAAATATTCATTTAGGATCTCACCTATCTCTTGTGGATCTGCACATACATGATCTTGTTGATCCTTAAGAGGCCCTACTCTCTCCCTTGTTACTCTTTTGCCCTTGATGTATTTGTAGAAGCTCTTTGGATTCTCCTTTGCCTTATCTGCCAAAACAATCTCGTGTCCCCTTTTTGCCCTCCTGATTTCTCTCTTAACTCTACTCCTACACCCCCTATATTCTTCAAGGGATTCACTTGATCCCAGCTGCCTATGCATGTCATGTGCCTCTTTTTTCTTCTTGACCAGGGCCTCAATATCCCGAGTCATCCAGAGTTCCCTACTTCTGCCAGCCTTGCCCTTCACTCTAAGAGGAATGTGTTTACCCTGAACCCTGGTTAACACACTTTTGAAAGCGTGCCACTCACCAGACGTCCCGTTGCCTTCCCACAGACTCCCCCAATTAACTTTTGAAAGTTCCTGCCTGATACCATCAAAATTGGCCTTGCCCCAATTTAGAATTTTAACTTTTGGGCCAGACCTATCATTCTCCATAGCTATCTTAAAACCAATAGAATTATGGTGACTGGTCCCAAAGTGATCTCTCACTAACACTTCTGTCACCTGCCCTTCCTTATTTCCCAAGAGGAGGTCACGTTTTGCCCCCTCTCTAGTTGGGCCATCCACATATTGAATGAGAAATTCCTCCTGAATACACTCAACAAATTTCTCTCCATCCAACCCTCTAATACTATGGCTGTCCCAGTCAATGTTGGGAAAGTTAAAATCTCCGACTATTATTTTTCTTGGAGCTATCTGTAATCTCCTTACATATTTGCTCCTCAATTTCCCGCCGACTATTTGGGGGCCTATAGTACAACCCTATCAAAGTGATTTCCCCCTTCTTATTTCTCAGTTCTACCCATATAGACTCAGTGGCTGAACCCTCGGATATATCCCCTCTCAGTACAGCCGTGATGCTTTCCCTAATCAAAAGTGCAACTCCCCCTCCTCTCTTACCTCCTGTTCTATCTTTCCTATAGCATCTGTACTCTGGAACATTGAGCTGCCAACCATACTTCCAACCATGCTTGTTTGTTTTCTGAAGCTGCCTTTTTTCTCCTGTCCACGTGTAACAGCAGCCGGTACAACCCGCAGAACTATCCACAAAAATGGATTGCTGAGCTGTGTTGCTGCCTTCCTGAGCCAGTTCTGGCTCTGTCAAAACACACACATATAGGGTGGAATTCTCCCAAAAAAATTCTAAGTGCTGAATTTGTGTAAAAACTGGAGTAAATCAGTTGTTTTTTTTCACAGAGTTTTCAAAATGAATCTCCCACACTCTGTGCATCACAGAGAGCCCTAGCGTGAATGATGATAAAAAATCAGGGGGTGGGGCCTATTCCAGCTGGAGAGGCCGGCAACATAGCGCTGAGCGAGCCACTGCACATGCACTGATCTGTCAGAGCGGAGGTCAGCACATGTGCAGTAGTCCTACACTCCCAGCCTCCCAATCGCTGGCCAGCCCCGCAACCCCCTATTGCTGCCCCTCCAACCCCCCTCACGCCCCGATTGCCAGCCCCAAACATCCTCCCCCCAAACCTCGATCACCCCACGCCCGCCTCCCCTCACCCCAGCAGTCCCAATCTCTTCAACCCCTCTCCCTCTCAGTCCCGACCCCCCCGTCAGTACTGACACCCCCACCCCGCAGTCCCAACCCCCCTGGCAGGCCGATCTGACCTGAGAGGCTCACCCCACCCCTTCACCCGGATGGCCAGCCCCGATCAGGAGGAAGGGACCGAGTGTAGGGTAACAAAGTTTGCGGATGACACAAAGATGAGTGGGAAAGCAAATTGCGTGGGGGATGCGGGCGTGGGGTGATCGAGGTTTGGGGGGAGGATGTTTGGGGCAGAGAGATTTGGATAGGCTAAGTGAGTGGGCAAGGATCTGGCAGATGGAGTATAACGTTGGTAAGTGTGAGGTTATCCACTTTGGAAGGAATAATAGTAAAATGGGCTATTATTTAAACGATGAAAAATTACAACATGCTACTGTGCAGAGGGACCTGGGGGTCCTTGTGCATGAATCACAAAAACTCAGTTTGCAGGTGCAGCAGGTAATCAAGAAGGCAAATGGAATGTTGGCCTTTATCGTGAGAGGGATGGAGTATAAAAGCAGGGAGGTCATGCTGCAACTGTACAGGGTACTGGTGAGGCCGCACCTAGAATACTGTGTACAATTTTGGTCCCCTTATTTAAGAAAGGATATATTAGCTTTGGAGGGGGTACAGAGAAGGTTCACCAGGTTGATTCCGAAGATGAGGGGGTTAGCTTATGAGGAGAGATTGAGTAGACTGGGCCTGTACTCATTGGAGTTTAGAAGGTTGAGGGGAGACCTTATAGAGACATATAAGATAATGAAGGGGCTAGACAGGGTAGAAGCAGCGAGGTTATTTCCACTTACAATGGAAACAAGAACTAGGGGGCATAGCCTCAAAATACGGGGGAGTCAATTTAGAACAGAGTTGAGGAGGAACTTCTTCGCCCAGAGCGTAGTGAATCTTTGGAATTCTCGACCCAATGAAGCAGTAGAGGCTACCTCGTCAAATGTGTTTAAGTCACAGATAGATAGATTTTTAACCATTAAGGGAATTAAGGGTTATGGGGAGCGGTGGGTAAGTGGAACTGAACCCACTATCAGATCAGCCATGATCTTATTGAATGGCGGAGCAGGCTTGAGGGGCTAGATGGCCTACTCCTGCTCCTATTTCTTATGTCCTTAAGATCAGCCCTTTCCTCCATGTGTCACTGATCCACAGTGCAGGGTGCCAGCGGGACCCCCCTACCCCCACAATCTGCCCACCAGAGGCCCTGCCTCATTAGGCCCTGCCCCCGTCCCCTCTGGCCCTGCCCCTTTGGCACTGCCTGATGCCCAGTGGGTAGTGCCAAGGTGCCCCTTGGGCATTGCCACTTTGCCCCTTGGGTCCCTTTATTCCAGCGGGGTCGGGCCGCCCCCTCCCCATTAGTGGGGAGTAGTTGCAAGCAAGTTGTAAAACAAATTTATTAAGTTGTAAAACACTCCTGGGAGAAGTGGGAGAATGTCATGGACCCGGAGACTTCACTCTCGGGCCCACTAATAGAACTTGAATTAGAATTTAAATAATTTAATCGGCTCCACGCCGATTTCTGGCATGGAGCTGACAACGCTGGAAATCCGGCGGCCAGAGATGCGCGGAGGCCGTGGCACCCAGCGGGAACACGTTACACGGTCTCCACTTATGTCTCCTGGCCCGCTGCACTGAACAAAGAACAAAGAAAATCACAGCACAGGAACAGGCCCTTCGGCCCTCCAAGCCTGCAACAACTATGCTGCCCGACTGAACTAAAACCCCCTCCCCTTCCAGGGACCATATCCCTCCATTCCCATCCTATTCATGTAATTGTCACTATCGTATCTGCTTCCACTGCCTCCCCCGGCAATGAGTTCCAGGCACCCACCACCCTCTGTGTAAAATATTTGCCTCGTACATCTCCTTTAAACTTGCCCCTTGCACCTTAAACCTGTGCCCCCTAATATCTTCTATACTGGGAAAAAGCTTCTGACTATCCATTCTGTCCATGCCCCTCATAATCTTGTAGACTTCTATCAGTTTGCCCCTCAACCTCCATCGTTCCAGTGAGAACAAACCAAGTTTCCCCAACCTCATCTCATAGCTCATGCCCTCCATACCCAGGCAACATCCTGGTAAATCTTTTCTGTACCCTCTCCAAAGCCTCCACATCCCTCTGGTATTGTGGTGACCAGAATTGAACATTATATTCCAAGTGGTGGCCTAACTAAGGTTCTATAAAGCTGCAACATGTTTTGCCACTTTTTAAACTCAATGCCCTGGCCGATGAAGGTAAGCATGTCGTATACCTTCTTGACTACCTTCTCCACCAGCGTTGCCACTCTTAGTGACCTCAATATGACCCTGTATACCCAGATCTCTCTGCCTATCAATACTCTTAAGGGTTCTGCCATTCACTGTATATTTCCCATCTATATTAGACCTTCCAAAATGCATTACCTCACATTTGTCCGGATTAAACTCCATCTGCCATCGTTCCGCCCAAGTCTCCAACCGATCTATATCCTGTTGTGTCCTCTGATGGTCCTCATCGCTATCCACAAATCCACTAATCTTTGTGTCATCCACAAACTTACCAATCGAACCAGTTACATTTTCCTCCAAATCACTTATATATATTACAAACAGCAAAGGTCCCAGCACTGATCCCTGAGGAATGCCACTTGTCACAGCCCTCCATCCAGAAATGCACCCTTCCACTGCTACCCTCTATCTTCTGTGACTGAGCCAGTTCTGTATCCATCTTGCCAGCTCACCTCTGATCCCATGCGACTTCACCTTCTGCACTAGCCTGCCATGAGGGACCTTGTCAAAGGCCTTGCTGAAGTCCATGTAGACAACATCCACTGCCCTACCCTCATCAATCATCTTCATCGCTTCCTCAAAAAACCCGATCAAGTTAGTGAGACATGACCTCCCCTTCACAAAACCATATTGCCTCTTGCTAACACATCCACTTATTTCCAAGTGGGAATAAATCCTGTCTCGAAGAATACTCTCCAATAATTTCTCTACCACTGACGTAAGGCTCACCAGCCTGTAATTATCTGGATTATCCTTGCTACCCTTCTTAAACAAAGGAACAACATTGGCTATTCTTCAATCTTCTGGGACCTCCCCTGTAAGAAGTTTAACAACACCAGGTTAAAGTCCAACAGGTTTATTTGGTAGCAAAAGCCACACAAGCTTTCGAGGCTCTGAGCCCCTTCTTCAGGTGAGTGGGAATTCTGTTCACAAACAGAACTTATAAGACACAGACTCAATTTACATGAATAATGGTTGGAATGCGTTGTCTACCTGATACGCTGCAAGAAAGGATGTCCCGAGGCATGGTACATTGGGGAAACTATGCAGACGCTGCGACAACGGATGAATGAACACCGCTCGACAATCACCAGGCAAGACTGTTCTCTTCCTGTTGGGGAGCACTTCAGCGGTCACGGGCATTCGGCCTCTGATATTCGGGTAAGCGTTCTCCAAGGCGGCCTTCGCGACACACGACAGCGCAGAGTCGCGGAGCAGAAACTGATAGCCAGGTTCCGCACACACAAGGACGGCCTCAACCGGGATATTGGGTTTATGTCACACTATTTCACATAAATATTTCTGCTTTTTTCCTCCTGAGTCTTTATCATGCGATCCTAGAATCAGAATTTATGTCACACTATTTGTAACTCCCACAGTTGCGTGGACCTGCAGAGTTTCACTGGCTGTCTTGTCTGGAGACAATACACATCTTTTTAGCCTGTCTTGATGCTCTCTCCACTCCCATTGTTTTGTTTCTTAAAGACTGGATTAGTTGTAAGTATTCGCATTCCAACCATTATTCATGTAAATTGAGTCTGTGTCTTATAAGTTCTGTTTGTGAACAGAATTCCCACTCACCTGAAGAAGGGGCTCAGAGCCTCGAAAGCTTGTGTGGCTTTTGCTACCAAATAAACCTGTTGGACTTTAACCTGGTGTTGTTAAACTTCTTACTGTGTTTACCCCAGTCCAACGCCGGCATCTCCACATCATGACCTCCCCTGTAGCCATTGAGGATACAGATTTCTCTCAAGGCGCCAGCAATTTCCTCCCTTGCTTCTTTCAGTATTCTGAGTATATCCCATCAGCCCTGGGGACTTGTCTACTTTAATGTTTCTCAAGAATCCTATCCTTTTTGATCTCAACATGACCCAACTATCTACACACCCTTCCCCAGACTCATCATCCACCAAGTCCCTCTCTTTGGTGAATACTGACGCAAAGTACTCATTTAATACCTTGCCCATTTCCTCTGGCTCCATCCATAGATTCCCTCCCCTGTCTTTGAGTGGGCCAACCCTTTCCCTGGCTACCCTCTTGCACTTTATATATGTATAAAAAGTCTTGGGATTTTCCTTAATCCTGCTGGCCAATGACTTTTCGTGACCCCTTTTAGCCCTCCTTACTCCTTGCTTAAGTTTCTTTCTGCTAGAGTATGGGAGAATCGTCCCCATAGTGCTTCATTTCTGAGCTTTGCAGGGTCCTTTTAAATACTGGAGCTGAAAGAGATTGATGTTGTGTTATCACATCAACTCTCCAATGGGTTTCGAGACCCAAAGGTCAGATGCAAATACAATGGCTGCATTAAAAAGCCATTAATGAAAGCACGGCTGAATCGTTTGAGTTCCCTGCAAGCTACTGACCGTCTCCACTGCCAGCAGATCTGAAAGTTAAAAACAATTTTTTGGATACAACTCGTTACCAATTGGATATCTTAACTCAGTAGTGGGGAGTTTTTTTAGTGGTGGCTTCAAAAGAATTCTATCTGAAATGCTAGTTGATTGTTTTTCCCTGTAAATGTCTAACTTCCACCATTCACCTGGATAATAAGCACTGACATTGAAGAAAGCAGATGTTACCGAATGTGTGGGTGGAAACCCGAGATCTAAAAGCACAGCCGCACGTGTGGGTTTCTTGTAAATGAATCTGTTCTTCAGAGCTCAGATTTCACTGCTTAACAGTATTTCAAAATATGAGATTTACACCTATAGATTATCTGTCAACAGAAGGTCTTGGAGGGCACTTTATAATAAATGGGTAATCTGCTCAACCAAAACCTTTCCTAGAGAACCCATCAATACAATTTGCTGCTGATAAAATTTAACCTCAGAGAGCCAAGGAAGGAGATCTCCAAGTTTAAAATACAATTTACAGCGAACCATTGAAGAGCAGGAGTTTTCCACACTGGAGAAGCAGAGCTGAGACATTTAAATGAAATAAATGTGTGTCATTCTCTAAACTCCAATGTGCAGGAGAATTCTGAGGACACTTTCAAACACCAGTTAATTTTCATTGGATTTTTCTCCTTTGAAGAGCTGAAATTTTAATTTCAGAGTTTACTGCTAGCCAATAACATTAAGGCTACCAAATAAAATGCTGAACATTTCTCTGCTTCCATAGGAACGTGTTGTTCCTACTCACATCGAAATGCAAAATAAAGCCAATGTCTTGTTGTTAAGATATGATGATGATTTTTAAGCCAAATGTTCTGGTCAATAAATAACAACTCACACTTTGGGCGGGAATTTACGGCCTCACTTGAGCGAGACCAGGAATTCCTGCCTCAGGACAACGGACATTTCCGTTGTCTGCCCCTTGCCCACTCTGATTCTGTGGCAGGCGAGGCGGTCGTTTTTCAGCATTTACCCCTGCCTGTTTATGCCATTGAGTCTCTTGTTCTGAATCAAAGAGATTTTAACATATTCCAAAGATCAAAACATCAAGTTGGAAAACGTCCGTAGCCAGATTTCTGTTAACTGTTGTTAACCTTTTGAGAACATTTTGTCAGTAGGTGGACCAATCTGGTGCTTGATTTAAGGTTAAGAAATTCTTTCCAATCCATTTAGAGTAATTCATGATGACAATATTTTTTATTCATGGGACATGGGAGTCACTGGCTGGCCAGCATTTATTGCCCATCCTTAGTTGCCCTTGAGAAGGTGGTAGTGAACTGCCTTCTTGTAACTGAGTGGCTTGCTAGGCCATTCCAGACGGCAGTTGAGAGACAACCACATTGCTGTGGCTCTGCAGTCACATGTAGGCCTGACCAGGTAAGGATGGCAGATTTCCTTCCCTAAAGGACACTAGTGAGGCCAATGGGTTTTTCAGACAATCGACAACGGTTTCATGGTTATTAGTAGATTCTTAATTCCAGATTTTTTTTTATTGAATTCAAATTCCACCACCTGCCATGGCAGGATTCGAACCCGGAACCCCAGAACATTAGCTGAGTCTCCAGATTAATAGTCTAGTGATAATATCATTAATCCATCATCTCCCCTAGAAGAAATTCCTGAGGAACTCTGTGGGCTCATATTCAAACAACTGATAGGGCAAGTAGATAAAGTTAAAGAGCAGATGTTGGGGAGGTAGAGTGGACAGTATTGTTTTGTATGGCATATGAATGGATGCCATTCTGTCAGGGGACAAGAGCCTGGCGCTGCCGTCCCAGGCATGCTACTCCAGAGTGGCCCAAAGCCACAGGACTGCCATTTGCCACTGATGTTCCAGCAAAGTGATTAGGCGTTGTGTTTGCACTAGTGTGGCCACCAGCATCATTCTCCTGTGTGTCTGCAGGAGAAAAGGACCAGAATACCAGACAACATGGATTGGTGTCTGAGTCCTGCTCCTCATAGTCTTGATCTGAATGGAGGAGGGGATGCTAGATCTAGGAGGATACCAACATGGCTGCCCCATTGCGGATAGGTGAGAGTAAGTCACACTGAGGAAAGTATCAGTTGAGCATGAGGGATGATCACGCTGTCCAATTAATAGTGATCTGTTTGAGCTGCACTTGACTCCTGTCTTCATCAGGGCTCCTGTCTGGAGGGACGAGCGGGTTTGATCATTCAGTTTTCGCAACTGTAAGTTGCAGGACCAGAAAGATTTTACCATTTTCATTCTAAGTGCTGAATCTGGGCGTAATTCAGATCCGACTTAGAAATCTGCTTTCAGGCGCCCCCATGCACACTCAGCCTGAAAAAAAAATCACGGGTCTGAATTGCGCTGTGGGCGGGGCTTAACACACCCAAAACGATCGGACCTTTGACTGTGCATGCGCAGTTAGAAAAAAATTTGAAAAAGCGCGCCCATGTCAGATCGCTCCCGGGCCGCAGAAAGCGGAGAAAGCGGCCCAGAAGCAAAAAGGGGGAGCGGTGGCCCCCACAGACATCACTGTATTCCTTATCAACCCCCCCACTACCCAGACCAATCGTGATCCCCTGCCCCCTTCCCCCCCCATCGATCGCCCGCAGAGTGGCAGCAGACCCCCCTGCCACCCCCACCCCCCCACCAGAGATCCACCTGCCCCCCCCCACCAGTGAGCGATCGGGCCTCCCCCCCCACCAGAGATGCATCTTACCCGCCTCCCTCCTCCCCTCCCCCCCAGAGAATGATCTGGCCTCACTCCTCCCCCCCAGAGAATGGTCTGGCCTCACTCCCGCCCCCTCCGTCTCAGAGAATGATCTGGCCTCACCCTCCCCCCCCATCAGAGAATGTGATCTGGCCTCACTCCCCGCTCCCCCCCCCCCGCCCCCCCCCCCCCCGCAAGAGGAACATCTGACCCGCCTCCTCCTCCCTCCCCGCCAGGCGACGATCAGCCCTCCCCCCCCCCCACAACCAGACAACAATCAGCTCCCCCCCCCCCACCACCAGACAACGATCAGCCTTCCCCACCCCCCCACCACCACACAACGATCGGACCACCCCCCCCAACAACCAGACAATGATCGGCCCTCCTCCTCCAACCAAACAATGATCTGGCCTCACTCCCCTCCCCACCACCAGAGAATGATCTGACCCACCTCCCTCCTCTTCCCCCACCACCGATCTGAGTCAGAGAGCCGTTGGAAGCTCTGAACTCGCTCTTCAGCAGCTGGAGCGTCCGATTCAGACTTTTATTCAGCATGTCCATTTCGGCACGATTCCAGATCAGCGAACGCGGTGGTAAAGGGGAAAATGCTGATAAAGTTGGACGGGCAGTTTATTAATTCAATTGAAATACATGCAAATACATTTAAATCGCCGTTGCGCCCATTTCGGGCGTGAATTGGATCGCGGCCATTCCTGGGTTTCGGTAAAGTGGGCATCTGCGCGGATGCGGGAGCGGATCACGTTAATGGCTTCACACCCGACTTTACCATGTTTTTGCTCCCAAAAACAGGCGCAATACAATGGTAAAATAGGGCCCATAGGGTGGGATTTTCCGGTCGCACACATCCCAAAGCTGGAAAATCGCGCCCAAGGCTCAAAGGACCTTTCCAAGGTCCACCCGCTGCCTGCTATGATTCCCATGACGGGCGTGACAGGAAAATTCCCTCCATAATCTCTGCGGGACCACCTCTGTCTACATCTGAGGAGGAGACCTCAGAGGGTGCTGCATCATACTATTCCCCCCGCACCCTCCCACAGCTCAGATATTGTCACCTTGGTGATTAGATTTGGGGTCATAACCTACGGTTCAAGCATCATACACATGCCTGACCAGCTGTTAGACAGTGAGACCATTGACTGACAGAGAAGTGTGGGAAGCTAGGCCAGTGCTGAGCCCCAGGCTGATGGTGTGTCTTTGGAGTTGTCAACAAGTGAGAAATAGTGGGCGTAGATCAAGAGATATGAGAACATCTGGCAGGGATTCTAGAGTGTTTCCACACCCTGGCCCAGGCAATGAAGGAGTCCATCCTGACCATGAGTGTTTCCATACTGACATCCTCAACAAATCCACCTCCAACTCCATTCGCTTCACTTCCCGTGAACGGCCACAGTCCCCACTCTCGCTAAGACATACCCAATATTATATTAAGAACACCACTTAGTATAGAATACAAGTTCTGTGCTTCCATATTTTATTTATTGCCTGTGAACTTTATGCAATGCTACTGTTGGTCACCCCAGTGCATCAGCTTGGTGACAGGTATGATGTATGTGTTAGAGAAATTATACGTGCTCCCACAGTGAAGTGACAGGTTGCTCTGTATCTGTCTCTAGTTGATTGATGTGACCTTTGGCCCTCTGTGAGCTGGGACGTGCGACTGCCCTGTTGGAAGCTTTGTGACCTTCACAGTAGCCAGGCAACCTGGCCCTCCCACTAGCTGCTCTCTTTCGATGAGTCGTTTCTTGGAATAATATTTTAAAAGAAGCCGGTGATAATCATTCTAACTTATCTATAGACAAATGCGCACTTTGATAAACTGTGATAAGAGTTTCTGAATTTTACAATTAAAGCTTTAGTGATGGAAGCAGGCCAGGGTTATTGTTGTCTTTCCTGTGCTTAGATCAATACTAACTCAGATAAAAGACTGAATTTTCTGACCTCACCCCCTGGCGGGATGACCTGGCCCTGCAGAAGTCAATCGATGTTGGAATGGCTTGCCGCAGCAGCTGAAGGGGGGCTGGAAAAGTCTGGCCTAAGAATCAGCCTGGCCTCTGGACTTGATACTTTATTGAGAGACTGATCATACTTGTGCTCCTGCCTGGACATCATGGCGATGCAATGGGCTGGATTTTATGCCCTCCTACCAGAAGACTGGAAGGTGGAGAAGCTTGTGTAACATCCAACAGGAGGCCTTCCCGACCTGCCTGCCACAGACCTGTCTGAATTTTTTTGTGGGGGAAGGGGTGGGAGAGGCACGTATGGCTCATCCTCCCTTTCACCCATTGAGGCCCTTCACAATTAATTGCCACTTTAATGGCCTCATCCTGTCCCTTCCTGTATTTTAATCAGAACGGGGGGGGGTGGGGTGAGGGGGAATTAATGCCATCGGGAAGCCTGTCACCTTGATTTGAGCAGACTGGTGTCATGGAAGGAGGAGGGATCCTCCTTTGTGACTCCCTGGGCTGATCAGAGGCACCTCCTCTGTAAGATCCCCTTCTTGCTAAGACCCATCCCCCGTCCTCTCAAACCCAGCCCCACAATTCCCTCCTGCCAGGGCCTGCCAACCCGGCTCCAGCAACACCCTGGACTTGCCCTGAATCTAGGCTGCTTTTCGCTGGACTGCCGGTAGTCCCTGCAGTGACTATTGCTCTGACCAGTCTGGTGCTGTCATCTGACTGGTCAGCATTTCTCTAAAGTGGGACTTCCTGTTGAAATACTGGTGGAAGTCTTGCCTTTTCACAACTCATGCTGCTCCCAGTTTAATTGCTGTGGGGCAGCTGTCATGGTTGTGGGCGAACTAACCACTAACCTTGTGCTGGAGGGGGAAGTTCATGGTGCCTCACAAAATCCAGCCCAAACTGGGGTATTGCATCAATTCTGGTAGTGACATGTACATATGCATAAACATGTATTCAAATAGCTTTACCTCATCCCCCTTCCCTCAAATACTGGGTCAGTTCCATTTAACACTGCTGTGTATGTAAATAAATATTTCTTATATGGTAGAAAAGTGGTATAATGGTTACATAAGAACATAAGAACATAAGAAATAGGAGCAGGAGTAGGCCATCTAGCCCCTCGAGCCTGCCCCGCCATTCAATAAGATCATGGCTGATCTGACGTGGATCAGTACCACTTACCCGCCTGATCCCCATAACCCTTAATTCCCTTACCGATCAGGAATCCATCCATCCGCGCTTTAAACATATTCAGCGAGGTAGCCTCCACCACCTCAGTGGGCAGAGGATTCCAGAGATTCACCACCCTCTGGGAGAAGAAGTTCCTCCTCAACTCTGTCTTAAACCGACCCCCCTTTATTTTGAGGCTGTGTCCTCTAGTTTTAACTTCCTTACTAAGTGGAAAGAATCTCTCCGCCTCCACCCTATCCAGCCCCCGCATTATCTTATAAGTCTCCATAAGATCCCCCCTCATCCTTCTAAACTCCAACGAGTACAAACCCAATCTCCTCAGCCTCTCCTCATAATCCAAACCCCTCATCTCCGGTATCAACCTGGTGAACCTTCTCTGCACTCCCTCCAATGCCAATATATCCTTCCTCATATAAGGGGACCAATACTGCACACAGTATTCCAGCTGCGGCCTCACCAATGCCCTGTACAGGTGCATCAAGACATCCCTGCTTTTATTTTCTATCCCCCTCGCAATATAGGCCAACATCCCATTTGCCTTCTTGATCACCTGTTGTACCTGCAGACTGGGCTTTTGCGTCTCATGCACAAGGACCCCCAGGTCCCTTTGCACGGTAGCATGTTTTAATTTGTTTCCATTGAGATAGTAATCCCATTTGTTATTATTTCCTCCAAAGTGTATAACCTCGCATTTATCAACGTTATACTCCATTTGCCATATCCTCGCCCACTCACTCAGCCTGTCCAAATCTCTCTGCAGATCTTCTCCGTCCTCCACACGATTCACTTTTCCACTTATCTTTGTGTCGTCTGCAAACTTCGTTACCCTACACTCCGTCCCCTCCTCCAGATCATCTATATAAATGGTAAACAGTTGCGGCCCGAGTACCGATCCCTGCGGCACGCCACTAGTTACCTTCCTCCAACCGGAAAAACACCCATTTATTCCGACTCTTTGCTTCCTGTCGGATAGCCGGTCCCCAATCCACTTTAACACACTACCCCCAACTCCATGTGCCCTAATCTTCTTCAGCAGCCTTTTATGGGGCACCTTATCAAACGCCTTTTGGAAATCCAAAAACACCGCATCCACCGGTTCTCCTCCATCAACCGCCCTCGTCACATCTTCATAAAAATCCAACATGTTCGTCAAGCACGACTTTCCCCTCATGAATCCATGCTGCGTCTGATTGATCGAACCATTTCTATCCAGATGCCCTGCTATCTCCTCTTTAATAATGGATTCCAGCATTTTCCCTACTACAGACGTTAAGCTGACCGGCCTATAGTTACCCGCCTTTTGTCTCCTTCCTTTTTTAAACAGCGGCGTAACATTAGCCGTTTTCCAATCAACCGGCACTACCCCAGAATGCAACGAGTTTTGATAAATAATCACTAACGCATCCACTATTACCTCTGACATTTCTTTCAATACCCTGGGATGCATTCCATCCGGACCCGGGGACTTGTCCACCTTCAGTCCCATTAGTCTACCCAGCACTGCCTCTCTGGTAACATTAATCGTATTAAGTATTTCTCCTGGTTACAGACTGGTATGGTGTAGTATTCTAGCACATATATTTGGCAAATTTACATCTTATCATACAACACCTTTTACTTTAACACACTTTGCTACATTAGAGACACTATACGCCGATAGCTATCGCTATGAGTCATTGCTTTGAAGCAACCACAAATGTTATTTAACATAGAACATTACAATTCATAACAACAACACTTCAAACGACTACTCTTCAAGATGCAATTTACATTTTGTATTTTTGGAGATGTGCTGGTTGGTGGCTGACCAGCCCTGATGGCAGCTACATGTAGCTGTATTTTAACTGTCTGTTTTCTCGGACTGAAGTGTGGGCTTGGAATGGCTGTCTTCAGTGTGCTCGGTTTGGTACTTGTTGCCTTTCATGGATAAAGCACAGGTGTTCCTGTGTAGGCTATGCTTTTGGACTGCTTGTTGCATGGCTAACAGAGAATTCTCTGAGGTAGGACTTATTCCTTCTTAGTGTAGCTTCATTCAATGTCGTCACCTTGTAGGATCATGGTTCCTTACAAACCTTTGACATTTCTGCTGGGGTTCATGTTTGTTCCTGTGGGGATATGATTCCCAACTTTTGACGGATGGCACGGTGGCACAGTGGTGAGCATTGCTGCCTCACAGCACCAGGAACCTGAATTCGGTTCCAGCCTTGGCTGTGGAGTTTGCACATTCTCCCTGTCTCTGTGTGGGGTTTCATCCGGGTGTTCCAGTTTCCTCCCACACTCCAAAGATTAGATGGATTGGCCATCGTGTCCAAAGATGTGTAGGTTAGGTGGATTAGCGAGGCAAATGCGTGAGGTCACTGGAATAGAGCGGGAGATAGCGCCTGAGTCAGATGCTCTGTCAGAGTCGATGCAGACTCGATGGGCCAAATGGCCTCCTTCTGCACTGTAAGGATTCTATGATTGCATGACTGACTTGGAATGGAGGCAGTTCTGTACTGTCATGTTTACCATGGTTGTCCTTCATCCTATTCTGGCTTTGCTGCATTGGCCTGTGATAAAATATGAGTTTGTGAAGTGATGGTTTGGGAGAGTGATCCTAGTTGTGATATGATGTATATGTACCTTTAAGAATGCATATCTTAAACTGCTGTCAATCATTATCCACTTCTTGACAGGATGTGATGAGTAGTCCCATGATTCTGTATTCAGTAGACAGCAGCTGCTCTACCAGGCAGATGTGTATACTCAGCTTCCCACTTAGCACTATGACTATCACAGAATTGTTACAGTGCAGGAGGAGGCCATTTGGCCCAACGTGTTTGCAGCAACTTTCCAAACGAACATTATAACTTAGTACCATTCCCCTGCCATTTCCCCATAGCCTTGCACATTGTTTCTGTTTAAATAATCATTTAATGTCCTCTTGAATGCCTCAATTGAACCTGCATCCACCAGGCAGTGCATTCCAGACTCAAACCACTCGTTGTGTGAAAACATTTTTTCTCACATCACCTTTGCTTCTTCTGCAAATCACTTTAAATCTGTGCCCTCTCATTCTTGATCCTTTTACAAGCGGGAGCCATTTCTCCATAATTGTCCAGCCCTCTCATGATTTTGAAAATCTCTATCAAATCTCCTCTTAGCCTTCTTCTCTCCAAGGAGAACAGTCCCAACTTCTCCAATCTATACTCATAACTGAAGTTTTTTTTATCCCTGGAACCGTTCTTGCAAACCTTTTCTGCCCTCTCTCCAATGTGTTCTCAGCCTTCTGTAAGTGTAGTACCCAGAACGGCACACAATATTCCAGCTGAGGTCTAACTAGTGTCTCGTAAAGGTTCAGTTTAGCCTCCTTGCTCTTGTACTCTATGCCCCATTAATAAAGTCCAGAATACTGTATGCTTTATTAACTGCACTCTCCACCTGTCCTACTACCTTCAATGATCTAAGCATGTGTATACCCAGGCCCCTCTGCTCCGACACCCCTATTTGAATTTTACCTCTTTCTTTGAATGTAGTCCTCTCTTCAAATAATGAACCCATATTATTGTTTTACTAATCCTTGCTATATAAGTGGTATATTTGCAACAAATAAAGAACATAGCTGTCCTTACTGGCTGACTGAACAGGGTTTCAGCTGGGAATAGAAATTCAGAATTCAAAGGAGTACAGATATGTAATATAGTGACTCGAATGTCTTGTCCAGTTTCTGTGCATGTCCCGATGCGTTCTGACTAGGTGCTCTGCCAATCTGTTTGGCATCTCTCGTTGAATATTTCTTTTTGTTAGTGTGGAAAATCATTAGGAGAAACAATTTAACCATCCAAATGTCAATGGCTTTAAAAACGGTTTGGAATGCATCATTACCTCAGAATTACCAAATACTGAATGCAAATACTGTTGTGTAATCAGATTAGAACTATGTGAGGACAAATGTGAGGTAATGCATTCTGTAAGGGCTAATACAGATGGGAAATATACAGTAAATGGCAGAATCCTTAACAATACTGATAGGCAGAGGGATCTGGGTGTACAGGTACACAGGTCACTAAAAGTGGCAATGCAGTGTGGAGAAGGTAGTCAAGAAGGCATACAGCATGCTTGCCTTCATCAGCTGGGGCACTGAGTTTAAAAATTGGCAAGTCATGTTGTAGCTTTATAGAACGTTAGTTCGGCAGCATTTGGAATATAGTGTTCAATTCTGGTCCCCACATTACCAGAAGGATGTGGAGGCTTTGGAAAGGGCACAGAAAAGGTTGACCAGGATGTTGCCTGGTATGGAGGGCATTAGCTATGAGGAGAGGTTGGAGAAACTTGGTTTGTTCTCACTGGAGCGACGGAGGTTGAGGGGTGACCTGATAGAAGGTTACAAGATTATGAGAGGCATGGACAGAGCGGATAGTCAGAAGCTTTTTCCCAGGGTGGAAGAGTCAATTATTAGGGGGCATAAGTTTAAGGTGCGAGGAGCAAGGTTTATAAGAGATGTACGAGGCAAGTTTGTTACACAGAGGGTGGTGGGTGCC
Source organism: Mustelus asterias (assembly GCF_964213995.1). Lineage (NCBI taxonomy): Eukaryota > Metazoa > Chordata > Chondrichthyes > Carcharhiniformes > Triakidae > Mustelus > Mustelus asterias. The sequence continues at coordinate 84,152,164 of NC_135806.1, read as the reverse complement.
TGGAACTCGCTGCCGGGGGAGGTAGTGGAAGCAGATACGATGGTGAGTTTTAAGGGGCGTCTTGACAAATAAATGAATAGGATGGGAATAGAGGGATATGGCCCCCAGAAGGGAAGCGGGTTTTAGTTCAGATGGGCAGCATGGTCGGTGCAGGCTTGGAGGGCGTAAGGGCCTGTTCTTCTGCTGTAATTTTCTTTGTTCTTTGTTATATCTGTCGGTTAAACCCTGTTGTGTTTGATTACCCTTTCAAAATATAGAGGACCCCAGCCAGGCTGAGCAATGGCAAAATTGGTGAAGGTGTTCTATCTGGTACCACAATGTTTGATTACCCATAGAAGTCAGAGAGAACTTGCCCATAGCTTTATATTTTTCAATAATTACATAAGCTTTCTCAGGAGGTCAAATCAATTGGGCAGAGCCCATGACAGTAAATGTTGGAATAACTATTTGAATAACCGAGTGATATTTTGTTATTCTAATTTTCTTTGTGATGTTTTCGCGCTTGGTAGCTTTAAAAATTAAATGCATCTGTCAATCTCCTTAATGGTAGGTTATTTTAATGTTCTGTTGCTGCTGCAGTTTTGACAGCAATCATATATTTTAAATTCAGAAATACAAAAGTGGAACAGTGTTGTTCATGTACTGGTGCGGTTATAAACTCAGTTGACAAAAGACAGTGTAGGAGGAAACCAATGGATGGAATTGAATGAAACAAAAGTTGAACAATAAAAATGTGTTCTCAGCAGAGTTGTGATTTAATTAAACAATGGAGGCCACTTTTTTCATGCAGAATGAAAATGATGGTGCTGAATATGTAAATGATATTGGAGTAATTCAGTTATACTTCAGTTTGTTTTATTGACTACCTATTATGACAATGTTAGCCATGTTCTCAGACAGTAAACCTTGGCATCAGGCAAGTTATAAATTAAAAATTCATTCTGAAAGATTGCATTTGCGATCTGATGTGAAGTGTTCCTGGCACAGTTTGCAAATGTTTGTGCATTATTGCCCCCCAGTTTTAACAAGCTGTAAACAGTCTGTAAGTTTAATCTTTGCTTCTGATTAAAAAGGACAAACGTTGATTACCCACAGGAGTAAATTCTTAGGGGCTAATATCTCAGGTAATAAAATTATCTTTCAGTATAGGTGAACAGCGCTGTCAGTTAATTAAGCTGTGCAGTTTCGAAGCTAAGTTTAATTTATTTCCTGATGATTTGAGCAGGATTCTTGGCTATTACTTTTAATAGTTAAGTGGCCATCAAACCACCTGAGAGGTGCCAAATGATTGTTATTGCAGATGGAGTCCTGATTGGTCAGATCACTGCTAGTAATGCTGAAGAAATGCCATATGAAACAGAAACTGAAGTTAGCATCTGGTTATTAATAAAAAGAAAGTTGCAATATTAACATATCTTCTAGAAGTGATAAACATCCGCATCAAATTTCGACAGAATGGTGTTCTCAGAGATTCTGGTGATTTTCTCCCCTGCAGTAAACTCTCACAATGTCAGTCACTGTGACAGAAATAAAGGCTGATGTTTATATCGTGCCTTTCCTGAGTTCAGGATATCCCAAAATGTCTTTCAGTCGAAGTATTTTTTTCAAAGCGTAGTCACTGTTGTAACATAGAAAACAAAGACCCCAACCTGAACACAGCAAGGTCCAAAATGAAAAGCAGTGCCCTTCACGACCAATCTCCCACCCGTCCCATTGCTATGACCAGTTTTCTGCTCAAGGCTGGTGAAATCAGAAGGAAATGATTTAGGTAATAGTATGAAAGGGAGGGAAGCTGCCTGGACCTGAGGGTGATTCTGAGAATAGATAATGAAAATCCAGGACAGCTGGCTGACCTAATAAAAAGAAAAGCCAAGGTCAGAATTAAATATGGTCAAAATCATCTGCGGGATACAAAACCCACATCCCAAGAGTATCCGTGCTTCAAGACTTAATTAGGAAAGGTAATTAGGTAAATAAATGAAAAGCATGAGTTTAATGGCACTGAATGTGCTTTTGTGATTAAATTTAAAAGGTTTGTGTTTAATCATTTTCTTCAAATTAATTAATAAAGTAAACAACAACTGAATTACCTTAGAACTACTAACAATCCACCACTGAACTCACATAAAATGTGATGGAAATATCCTTCATGTTTGTAAATTGAGTTTCTGCTGCACCTTTGGGAATGGGAGCAGATTCAAGCAACATCCCAAGCAATATTTCCAGCAACTAACAGATGTGAAGAGGTGCTTTTTGTGATCCTGTTCTTCTGAAAACAAACTGAAAAAAAAATCAAATGCTTATGGTCACAGAGAACCAAATGCAGAGCCGTGATACCTGTGTAACACTGAAAGCCAAACTCCTTGCAACCATTTTATGTATTGCCACCTCCACTTCAACAGCTCTTAAGCATTGGTTAGAGTGTCGGGTCACCTCATCATTGTTTGCACCTTGGCTTTCCTTCCCCTTCACTTTTGCCTGTCATTTTTTAACCCCCTATCCCATCGCCTTTGGAGAAGTTTGCTAATTGGTTAAGATTCCTTTTTGAGACTTTCTAAAGGGCATTCAGACTTTTTCCAATTTATTATAGAACCATAGAACATTACAGCACAGAAACAGGCCTTTTGGCCCTTCTTGGCTGTGCCGAACCATTTTTGTGCCTAGTCACACTGACCTGCACCTGGACCACATCCCTCCACACTCCTCTCATCCATGTACCTGTCCAAGTTTTTCTTAAATGTTAAAAGTGAGCCCGCATTCACCACCTCATCTGGCAGCTCATTCCAAACTCCCACCACTCTCTGTGTGAAGAAGCCCCCCCCAATATTCCCTTTAAACTTTTCACCCCTCACCCTTAACCATGTCCTCTAGTTATTTTCTCCCCTAGCCTCAGTGGAAAAAGCCTGCTTGCATTCACTCTATCTATACCCATCATACTTTTATACATCTCTATCAAATCTCCCCTCATTCTTCTACGCTCCAGGGAATAAAGTCCTAACTTATTCAACCTTTCTCTGTAACTCAGTTTCTCAAGTCCCGGCAACATCCTTGTAAACCTTCTCTGCACTCTTTCAACCTTATTAATATCCTTCCTGTAATTAGGTGACCAAAACTGCACACAATACTCTAAATTTGGCCTCACCAATGTCTTATACAACCTCACCATAACATTCCAACTCCTATACTCAATACTTTGATTTATAAAGGCCAATGTACCAAAGGCACTCTTTATGACCCTATCTACCTGTGATGCCACTTTTAGGGAATTATGTATCTGTATTCCCAGATCCCTCTGTTCTACTGCACTCTTCAGTGTCCTACCATTTACCTTGTATGTTCTACCTTGGTTTGTCCTTCCAAAGTGCAATACCTCACACTTGTCTACATTAAACGCCATCTGCCATTTTTCAGCCCATTTTTCTAGCTGGTCCAAATCCCTCTGCAAGCTTTGAAAACCTTCCTCACTGTCCACCACACCTCCAATCTTTGTATCATCAGCAAACTTGCTGATCCAATTTACCACATTATCACCCAGATCATTGATATAGATGACAAACAACAATGGACCCAGCACTAATCCCTGTGGCACACCACTCGTCACAGGCCTCCATTTAGAGAAGCAATCCTCCACTACCACTCTCTGGCTTCTTCCAGTGAGCCAGTGCCTAATCCAATTTACTACCTCTCCATGTATACCTAGCAACTGAACCTTCCTGACTAACCTCCCATGCAGGACCTTGTCAAAGGCCTTACTGAAGTCCATGTAGACACCATCCACTGCCTTCCCTTCATCCACTTTCCTGGTAACCTCCTCGAAAAACTCTAATAGATTGGTTAAATATGAACTACCACACACAAAGCCATGTTGACTCTCCCTAATAAGGCCCTGTCTATCCAAATATTTGTAGATCCTATCTCTTAATCCTCCTTCCAATAATTTACCTACTACTGACGCCAAACTTACCGGCCTATAATTTCCCGCATTACTTTTTGAGCCTTTTTTAAACAACGGAACAATATGAGCTATCCTCCAATCATCCGGCACCTCACCTGTGGATACCGAGATTTTAAATATATCTGCCAGGGCCCCTGCAATTTCAACACTAGTTTCCTTCAAAGATCCAAGGGAATACCCTGTCCGGTCCTGGGGATTTATCTACTCTGATTTGCCTCAAGACAGCAAGCACCTCCTCCCCTTTAATCTGTATAGGTTCCATGACCTCCCTACTTGTTTGCCTTATTTCCATAGACTCCATGCCAGTTTCCTTAGTCAATACGGATGCAAAAAACCCATTTAATATCTCCCCCATTTCTTTTGGTTCCATACATAGCCGACCACTCTGATCTTCAAGAGGACCAATTTTATCCCTTACTATCCTTTTGCTCTTAATATACCTGTAGAAGCTCTTAGGATTATCCTTCACCTTGTCTGCCAAAGCACGTTATGACACATTGGTTGAACATTTTCTACCCTTTTAGGTTTTGTTTACATACAATTTTTCATTCCAATTAGCATCTGTTCACATCTACTCCTGGATCTGAAAATTCTGCAAATGGACTGACCCATAGGATGTGAGAGCTATTAGCACCTTACTCCAGCAGAGTGGTCAGCATTGCTGCTTCATAGCGCCAGGGACCCGGGTTCGATTCCTGGCTTGGGTGACTGTCTGCGTGGAGTTTGCACGTTGTCTGCGTGGGTTTTCTCTGGGTGCTCCGGTTTCTTCCCACATTCTGAAAGACGTGCTGGTTAGGTACATTGACTTAAATAGGCGCTGGAATGTGGCGATTAGGGGAATTTCACAGTAACTTCATTGTTAATGTAAGCCTTACTTGTGACTCATAAATAAACTTTACTTTTAATGGCAGTATTTAACCAGTACAGGGGGATTTACAGCAGAAACTGGAAAATGATCCCTCTCATGTGGAATTTAAAGATCCCGGGCTGGATTTTTAATTGCCCGGGAAGACAAGTCCAGGTGCGAGCAAACAAGTGTGTTTCTTCCAGGTGCTCCGGTTTCCTCCCACAGTCCGAAAATGTGTGGGTTAGGTGGATTGGCCATGCTAAATTGCCCCTTAGTGTCAGGGGGACTAGCTAGGGTAAATGCATGGGGCTATGGGAATAGGGCCTGAGTGAGATTATGGTCAGTGCAAACTCGATGGGCTGAATGGCCTTCTTTTGCACTGTGGGATTCTATGATTCTATGAAAGGAACATGAATGAAAATGAAATGGTGAAAATCAAGTCCCGGAAACACAAGGTAGTAAAACCGATAAAGTTAACCCAAAACAACTGAGACTAACATGTTTCCAAATTTGACAGACTGAGATCTGGAATAACTGTCAAGCCTCAAGACCATCTGAATTTATAAAATCTGAGAGTTGAGGGGGTGAGAAGGGATAGCAAGTAAAAAAAGGATTTTGTTGCAAATAGTTACATTTCATTGGAAGGAATGGGGCAAGTATTTTTTAAAAAGAGGGATTTGTAATATGCCTTTAAGAGATAGCCCCATGTCATTAAAGTATAAATGTGTTCTCCAGAGCAAGGGTTAATGTGGAACTGGAGAAGAGGACTTCCCACAGCATAGTGGAGAGAGTCACATACTAGCACACTGTGCCGTAGAGTCTGAGACAGTACCCATGTGTGGCAGTACTTTTGGATATGGATGTAGTTATGGGTTACCAATAAATGGTTTAAGTTTAACCGTACAAGTCTCCAGACCTCTGAATGAGACACCAAACTACCACACAACACCAGCAACGGCCACTGCTGAATCTTGGCACTGCCAGGACTGCCGATCAGATTGGTCAGCAGCGTCTGAGGGCAGAGCCTTCTCCCCCTCCATTAGACGGGGAGAAGGCCCATGTGTATTATGGCCATGTGGTGGGCTTGTTCTGGCCTTGTTGGCTTCTGGTTGACTTTCCTTTCAGGAGGGTGGGTGGTGGCTGGTGCTGAATAGTCTGCTCCCCACCTCAGCTGTAAAATGTAGCCTTAAGTATATCAAATAATAGCACTTGAAGTAACTTTATGTACCTTCAAAGTAACTTTCGATGTGTCACACTGTTCGTAAGATATTTGTTCCATTGGATTTTTTGGACTTTTTTCAGAGGAATATTGGATCCCTCACTTCCTCTCCAAGTGCAAGGGTTGTAAAAGTAATAACTAAAGTCACTAAAGATAATGATTACAATCAAGTTGTTGATGTCTATGATGTCTATTCAGAATACATAAAATCTGAAAAGCATAATCAGATCCAAGGGTCTATTAATAGGAAAGTTGTGCAGGTATTTGGCGTGCCATCATGTAACTGGAAATAGTGTCGAGGGATTTTCAGATGGTAACATCTTGGTGGCTGCTGTGAACTTCACTCTCATTAATCAAGCGTCACTTTTCCAATCAGGCTGTAGAGCCATATGTAGCTACAGTGATTACAGAGGTTTATGAGAGGGTTGAGTGAATAAGGATTGATAGCGAGATTTTAATATGTGCTTCATCCCCAGCATTCCTTCAATGGTGAAAGGAGTTTTTGTGGCTAACTCCATTTATCAAGGAAAAAAAGAAGGACCTTGCAATTCAGTCAGCAAAGTACTTTTAAAGTGTAGTCACTGCAGTAACGTAGGAAAACCCCTGTGCTAATTTGAACTGACCAAGATCAGGCAATCAGCAATGAGATAAATGAACAGATAATTCGTTTTGGCAATGTTGGTTGATAGTTAAGTGTTGACCAAGATACTTTCAAAGAGCAATCCTTTGCTCTTCCAGAATCATGACGTTAATCCAGAATTGGGAACCTGATACTCGGATCATTTCCAAGTTCCAATCCTGCAGAATCGGTGATGCAACATGATTTTGAAATACAAAAAGCCTAATTGCTCCTGGCATGAGTTTGGTGCTCAATTATGGCATTGGGAGTGGCCTGGAGGTGTGACTTAGTAACAGAGGACCCTTTGAAATGGCAAGCGGCAGCCATGACAGAGTGGTTGGGTGGTATGATGGCATAGCGGTTAGCACTGCTGCCTCACAGCACCAGGGACCCGGGTTCAATTCCTGGCTTGGGCCACTGTCTGTGTGGAGTTTGCACATACTCCCCGTATTTGCGTGGGTTTCCTCCAGGTGCTCCGGTTTCCTCCCACAGTCCGAAAGATGTGCTGGTTAGGTGCATTGGCCGTACTAAATTCTCCCTCTGTGTACCCGAACAGGTGTCGGAGTGTGGCGACTAGGGGACTTTCACAGTAACTTCATTGCAGTGTTAATGTAAGCCTACTTGTGACACTAATAAATAAACTTAAAAACTTAAAATTAAAACTTAACATTGGAGCGGAAGGGAGCTCAGAGGGCAAACGCTAGCACAGGGAGGTGAAGTGCTTCCACACTTTTCTGATGCCTCCCTTGATGCTTGAATTAACACAGTGTTGGATGGAAGAGATGTTTTCCTGAAATCCAGAAGAAGAAAGACCAAGAGGGCAAGGACGGAAGTGGTGGGTCAATACTCGGGGAGTCGGCAGCAGGGAGTGACTTTGGAACAGAAAGCGCTTCGAAGATCTGGAACGGTCTGGAAAGGTGAGTGGCAAGTGGCACCGAGGTGACAGGTCTGTAGCTCTATAAACATCGACATTGACTGAGCGGCCACAGTTCTCCTTAACCTCGATGACTTGTTGGATCACTGAGGCAGTAGCCGCCCTCACATATGGGGTGCAATTTATCAGGGTGCAACACTGCGGATGCCATGCTGGAGTGGGTGAAAGAGGGCAGCCTTCCTCTATAGGAAAAGAGGAAGGGGAATGTCTCATATGGAAGGTGACGTGCAGCAGCTCCACATACTGATTCTGATGGAGGAGTCAGCACTGGAGATTGCACTGGAGATTGCAAGTCTACCATCCCACCAGGTCATTGATGATGAGACGGAGGCTGCGTAGAACATGGCTATCTGGTAGCTCTGGGTGAATGGCATGGACAATACTCTTGTCCAATGAACACTGAGGCTGCACAATCGCTCTCATCCATTGGGCTGGTTGTGCTGAGATATCTGTTGAGTGATCCAAGTTCTCATTGCCATCTTCTTGTCTCTCCCACAGGACCTGTGAGACGGAGCAGAATGTACTAGCCCAATCTTGCTGGCCATCTTATTGGGGAGACAGCTTTGTCACACGATTGTTGTGCACTGGCCACCAGCACAGACATTCACTTTATTCTGCTCTCAATCAATATTAGAATGGAGGTTACAGGGTGAGCACCACATGATGAGTGAGTAGGATGGAGGGTAGACACAGCCATGCTTCACTGGCTAAAGATGCTGGGCCTCAAGCGTCTTACACAAGGAGGGTCTTTCAGGAGCATCAGAGGCAGATGACTTCCAGAATGTTGGAGATTCCTGAGGCATTTTGGCCTCATGAGCAGACCAATGGAGGAATCCACAGAGAGCATGTGATCAATTACGACTCTGGGATTTGTGCACATGATATCTTCCATTGAGAGAGTGGTCACCCTCTTGGAGAGTCTCCAAAGATGTGCGGGTTAGATTGATTGGCCATGATAAATTGCCCCTTAGAGTCAGGGGAATAGCAGGGTAAATACCTGGGGTTACAGGGATGGGGCCTGGGTGGGATTGTTGTCAGTGCACACTTGATGGGCCAAATGGCCTCCTTGCCTGTAGGGATTGTATGATTGTATGAGAGTCATATGCAGCACCATCTGAGTGATTGCAGGAGAACTTGCTGACAAGCACGGGATGAGTGAGAGGCTCTTTTGCTGAGTGTCGCTGATGTAGTAATGATGCCAGTTTCACCCAGCCAATGACGTGTGCACCATCTACAAGATGCATTGTAGGAACTCACCAAGATTCCTTAGGAAGCTCCTTCCAAACCCACACCTGCTACCATCTAGAAGGACAGAGCAGCAGATACCTGGGAACACCACCAATTACACCACCAAGAGATTCCCCTCCAAGAAAAATCACCATCCCTACTTGGAAATATAACGCTGTTCCTTCACTGCTGCTGAGTCAACATCCTGGAAGACCCCCCAACAGGACTGGGAATGTACCTACATTACAGGCACTGCAGTGGTTCAAGAAGGCAGCTCACCACCACCTTCTGAAGGGCAACTAGGGATGGGCAATAAATGCTGGCCAGCCAGCGATGCCCACATCCTGTAAATGGTCTCATCCAGCAAAGACACCATGAACGCACAGTTGGACAGACTGATGCAGAGGACATCCTTCAGGGGGAACCAGTCATCTTTCAATACCTCAGCCCCTCTGACTGAAGGCCGATGACAGAGATTGTCCCGCAATGACGCAGTCACAGCAGTTTGTGGAAGAACACCTACAGGCGCTTCCATGATGAGTATGGAAGCGAGGACGATCTCAATCTTTAGCAGAGACAATGGAGCAGACTGCCTCCTTCTCATCCTCAGCCACAGGGGCAGCACACCAGAGGACTGAGCACAAACCCAAAGCTCCAGGAGGTTAGTTGCATTTTATGGGGCGTTTGAGGGTGTTTTCTCACTCTCTATGATTGTTAACTTACCCTTTAATTATTATACTCATCAGCAGACTTTGTGTTATTATTGCTTGATGTCGAAAGGGACATTTAAGGGCCAAGGTGGAGGAATGGAAGGAATGGTGGGGGGTGGTGGCACGTGGGTGAGGGAAGGGGCTTGCCTGGCACAGCAGGAGAAAACCAGTTTTCCTGCGATACCAGAGTCTGTGTTGTGGGATACTCTGCCAGTGAGACATTTTCAATCTATTAGACTGGCACTGTAATTATTCAGATCTGTGTGCTTGCTGAATAATATCTCTCTGATGGAAAGTAAGTGACGGACTCATCTGTAATAGGGCTGAGAGGAGCTCATGTTAAGCATTGCTGCACCTGTCAGGCTCTTGCGGCCATGTCAAGCTGCGGTCTTGAATGGCGTTAGCAGTCTTCCTTGACTGGCTTCTTCTGGAGTAGCCCCTTTCTCCACCTCTTCCTCTTCTTCCTCCTCCCCTCTGCCTCTGTGGAAGAGTGCTGTTCCAGGCCATCTTCTTCAGCCAGCATCAGTCCTCTCATATAATCATATGTACACAACAAATGACCAGAATACAAGTTACTCTCCCCAGCTTGCAGTGTAGGGCATCACCTGACCAGTCAATGCAACAAAAGCACATTTTCTTGATGCCGATGGTCTGTTCAATGCAGGTTCATGTTAAGACATGGCTTTGGCTGTAGTGTCTCTCTCCATCCTTAGCTGGGTATTGGACAGATGTTAGAAGGCACTTCAGGGCATAATCTTTATCACCAGATATTGTAGCATGAGGTATCATGACGAGGAAACCTTGAATCACAAAGTGATTTATTGAACGAAAGATAAAACTTTACACAATAAGCTCAATACAGGTACAGGTCTGGTTCCACTGACTCCCAGACTCATGCCAAAGGTTCCCTCCTACCAGGACCCATGCCCTAACACCCGATAGGTTATGGTTCACATGCTTCCTCCTGATAGGTCAAGGAGGATCATGTGACCCATGAACACCTGCCCTTAAAGGGGCAATGCTACCACACCCAGCAATCACTCCTGGAGTCTGGATGTTGTTCTGGAGAGGTGTGGCACGCTGTACTCTTGAAGGATGAAAGAATCACAACAGCTGCCCAGGAACTGAGTGCACAGGTGCAGGATACACTTCCTGTAGTCAGACACTAGTTGCATATTCACTGAGTAGAAGCAGCCTTTGAATTTTGGAACTTTTTTGTTATTTTGTTGAAGCTTTTGTTCAGTTGAGCTTGGTCACCACATTATGGTGTTGGATGTGAGCCTGTCGCTGCAGCTTTCTTGCAGAGCCCTCTGGGTGTGCTGATCCTGATTGCTGCCTATTCTAAAATGCAAGCTCAGCTTTTTTACTGAATTTTACTCATCCTTCTTGTGATTTGGCTGTCTCCTGACTCTGGGTTCACTCAGTTCCTCTTTTCATCCTCAGAGTGGATCATTCTGTTTTTGAGCCGTTTTTCCTCTTGCTTTTGAAATTTGCAGAGACTTTTTATGATCTGGTCGGGTTCTTTGAATCTGTGTTCGATCAGGCCTGGCATTACGTCTGCACGATGGATTATTCTGCTACCTTTCTGCCTTTTCATCCTTGTGTTTTGAATTTTGCTCAGCCTTTTATTGATCTGGCGAGGTCTCTTGACCCTGCCTTTGATAATGTTGGCAATGGACCTCCATGTGCCCCGGAGGGCTTCTTTAGCCTCAAGGTCTGCAATGGGACATTTTTATTTTGACATTTTCCAACTGTGTCTTCAATCTCGGAGCACTTCTCTCAGGTCAGGCTTTAGCTTCTTTCGTTTTTTTTTTATGCTTTGCGATTTGGCGAAGTGGAAATGGACGTTGGGGTTGATCCTGCATCAGACCATTTGTAATGCTTTTTGGTATCTCTCAAAGAGGCCTGGAGGCTTGCTTGGTTTCACATGGGTAAAGGGAAAGTTGCCATAGTCCCAGATGACCATAGGCTGCTCTCCCCTTTCACTGTCGGTGCTTGGCTTCAGTTTACTCTCGTTAATGAAATTTAAAGTGTCCAACTGTTTCCTGGAGGGTGCTGGTGCTGATGGCTGATGAGGTGCGCTATGAGTTCCTCATTAGTACAGTGGTTATTATCCCTGCCTGTCACGTGGGAGACAGGGACTCAATTCCCTGACTGGGAGCTTAATATGATTCATATACCGCTGGCAGGCGGTGTATGAATCATAGAATCATAGAATCTCCACAGTGCAGAAGGAGGCCATTTGGCCCATTGAGCCCGCACCGACACCAAGCCCCATCCGTGTAATCCCTGCTCGTCCCCCTTACGCTAACATGGCCAATCCACCTAACCTGCACATTCTTTGAGTGTGGGGAGAAACCAGAACACCAGGAGGAAACCCACGCAAACACGGGGAGAATGTGTAAACTCCACACAGACAGTGACCCGAGGCCGGAATTGGACCTGGTCCCTGGCGGTGTGAGACAGCAGTTCTTTCTGATCTCTTAATGGCTGCTATCAGCCATCTAACACCACCATCTACATCCATTTGTCTATGACAATTCTTTTCAATTCTGCCCCACCCTGACAGTATAAATCTCATCCTATTTTCTAATGTTTTCAGCTCTGACGAAGGGTCATCCAGACTCAAAGTGTTAGCTCTATTCTCTCTCCATAGATGCTGTCAGACCTGCTAAGATTTTCCAGCATTTCCTGTTTTGTTTCAGATTCCAGAATCCGCAGTAATTTGCTTTTATTGAAGCAAACAGTATCCGAGGCTATGTTAACAGGGGCATCACGGACTTGACACTAGTTTGGCCTTTGTTAGATTATTGGTCCAGTTCTGGGCACTACAATTTAGGAAGGATGTGAGGGCATTGGAGAGGGTACAGAAAAGATTCACAAAAATAGTTCTAATGATGAGGAACTTCAATTATGAAGATAGATTTGAGAAGCTACAACTGTTTCCCTTAGAGAAAAGAAGTCTGAGAGGAGGTTTGATAGAGGTATTCAAAATCATATGGGGTCTGGACAGGGTAGATAGTGAGAAACTGTTCCCACTCCTGAAAGGATCCAGAATGAGAGGATACAGATTTAAAGTAATTAGTAAATGAAGCAATAGTGATATGAGGAGAAACCTTTTCTCACAGTGAGTGGTTAGTGTTTGGAATGCACTGCCTGAGAATGTGGTGGAGATAGGTTCAACTGAGGTATTCAAAGGGGAATTAGACTATTATCTGGAAAGGGGGAATGTGCAGGATTATGGGAGAAGGTGAGGCAATGGCACTGTGTGAGTTGCTCAGAGAGCTGGTGCTGACATGATGGACTTTCTCTGCTCAAACAATTCTGTGATTCTGTCACCATTCCATGATTGGATGTGAATGTAGGGCAGAACTGCAATCTGAAATGGAGGTTGATTTAATCCAGTAGTCTTCCATGTATTTGCTTGTTGAAGATCTTAAAAGCAATCATACAACTTGAGTCCACTGCAATATTTATGAAGATTCAGCCCATGATTAATTAAATACTATATTGCTGCAATATGGAAAAACATGTTACAGGTTGGTCTTGAGGGAAACTGTCTGTTCTTATATATCATAAGGAAATGAAATGTCCCAAACACCTGGCAAGGGGAAGATTTGTTTTGCGAAACCAATTAATGAAATGCAGTTGGCTATCGTTCCGCTGAGTGATTGCCAGCTGCAAGTGCAGCTTTGCTTTATATTCTGTCTTCTTAATGAACAACGCAAAGAGCAAGTTTGTGAAAGATGGAGCATGTAAATTCTGTCAGGATTCCATCTTCCTTCCAGAGATTTATCTTGTATCTGCCCAGTCAGCTGCCACACAATAAGGTTTTGACCTGATTAGCATTTCCTGGATTGACAACACAATCTGTGATTTCTTGCACTCAGTTCAGATACCTTCTACCACATCTTAATTTTTTTTCCTGAATCAAAGTTGCATTCTTTGGTTCCAAGATTCTAAGATAATTGGTCATTTTCTGACTGAAAAAGAACAGAACTAAAACGCTGTAAATAACGTCTGCTGTTATCTGAGTCTCTGTCAGCCTGAGGTTAGATGTCTGGAATGATAACTCAGTGATGTGTTTCAATCTTTAAAAATTACTAATTGCGTAACAAATGAGCATAAATTTAGCCATTCCAACTTTCATCCTTCAAAATGGGACCCAGTTTTGAAATTGTATTGGATCACTTGATATTGTGGAAGAAGAACACTTATGAGTTGACAGAAAGGGATTCAGGGAGCTATTCTCCTAAATAGCTATAATACTAAATTATTAATCTATTCGCTAATGTTTCTCTTACTGTAATTTAGTGTTTTTTTAATATGAAAACCTTTTGATAAATTATGAAGTTCAACAATTACCTTGAAGTCTCTCATAACCAGATTTTATGTAGATAGTGCAGGTGGAGAAATAGTTGTGTGAAGAGGTCCAGTTCTGAAGTAAATACGTTAGTGTCTTTAGATTCCAATTATTGCGTTAATATTTAAAGGCAATAAGATTCCGATTATTGCATTAATATTTAAAGGCAGCATTTTGAATGTTGTGCTCATTCAAAATAAACCAAGAAAGAGTAGTTATTTCCTTTGTGAATATATAGTCCTCATGGAAAGATAACGAGGTGTCACTTTTCTAACAGCATGGCATCTTGCATTCATATTCACTTCTATGGATACTTCTGCTATGGCTGAGGATAAAGTGTAGGCAATCTCCACCTGTGGCTGAGATGCTCATGGCTTCTATCCTAGAGGTCACCATGGGGCTCCTCCACAGGCTGCGTCTTCCATGCTATTGCAGGGGTAACTTCTGTCATAAGGCCTTGTGACATGGATGGGTCAAGGGTCAGAGTGGCCAAGGAGACGCAGGATAATGCTGGTGCTCCCAAGGATTGGCCTGCTCACCAGTCTCTTTGACTTTCTCAGCTCTTTCATGGTGCTCGGGCACACTGGACGAGGTCACCAGCTGGGACGCAGCTGGCATTCTCCAAGCATGTCTGTGGCATCAGCAACAATGAGTGGTCCATGCTTCATAGAGTCTTACTCTTCCTTTGCATGTCAGATCACCGCTCCTGACTTCCCCATCAGGGGATTACTAGCCCCCCCCCCCACTCCCCGACCCCACCTGCGACGGTATTCACCACACCCTGACACCACCCTCAATGGGAGTTCCCCCCCCCCCCCCCCCCCCCCCCCCCACAACCAACTGCGTCCCAACTCCAGGCAACCACCCCACTCAACCTGCGACTGGAACCCCTCCACCAACCTGACCCCCCACCCCCTGGATCTGATCCGACACTTGGCTAGACCACCCCTAACACAACCCTCACTCCCCGACCCAACATGAATCCCTTGACCCAAATCCTAAGGGGCTGCCCCTGACCCGATCTCCACCCCCCCAACCTAATCTAACCTCTACCCCCACAAGCTGACCCATCCACCCTCACAATATCTGATAACCATCCCTCCCGATGTCCTACCCCCCCAGCTGCCTCAATGTTCAAACCCCCCTAACCCCCAATGTTTGACCACCCAGACCGAACCTCTACCCCCACCCGACTTTACCTTAACCCCCCCCGAGCCAACTCACCCACCGCCAGATGTCTGAAATTCCCCATGTCCAAGTCCTCCACCATCCCACCCCCAATGCCCGAACATCTACTCTCCCCAGTGTCCTACCCCCCCACCTCCCTACCTTGCTCCAATACTGACATTTCCCTCCACCTCCGATCCCCACCAAATCATATCCACTTTCTTTCAGCATTACCGTCTGTCTGCCCTGTCAATTTCAATCAGACATTAAAACTTACCTGCTTTGTAGCAGCTAGTCCTGTAAATAAAGACAGTGTATCCTCCATCAATCCACCACTCCTGTACTCCGACACTGGCTCTCATAGATAGCTGTGCTGCCTGGAACTAATCCAACCTGAATCGGAAGGTCAGGTGAGACAGGTCAGGAAATTTGGTGTAAGTCAGAGGGCATGGAGTGGCAATCCGACACTGATGGCCACTCCAAGTAGGTTACATCCCAATGTCTTTACAATGCTTATTAAGATTAAACAAGAACACGCTGATAAATGGGATAGGGCTTTCTAATTTGTGAATGTTGTGTCCGTATCAAGCATTCCTGTGTGATGTTTTACTCTGCCAACAGTAAACTTTAACTCCCACTTCAGAAGAGCACTCACTATAGTGTGACTTTAATCTAAAACTAAACCTAAACTTTTGACTTCTGGCAACACCTCTGAGTAAGATTTTAAATTTTACAACAATTTAAGTTCATGTCTGGTTAATTTTGTGCTGTAATTCTACCCACAAAAAGTTGGAACTGGGCAGATTTGCTTCATATTTCCCACATAGCCATTAAAGAAGGAGATTTGAATTGGGTTGGACATGAACTCAGGTAACGGGTTAAAGGGCAGAATGCTGTCCAACCCAGTCCCTGTTGAAAGGCTTTTTGGAAACAAAGAAACATGGAAACACAAGCACCTGAACTGCAAGTAAAAAACACATAGGATAAAAGTAATTAAAAATTTAAGGGCAAAATGTTGAATATTATTCTCCCAACACTTAGAAAATAAAGACATTCTAACTCATTGTGCAGTGGATTGCTGGTGCAATGCAATCTACCAAACTTTTATGGTGGATGGCAATATGCCAGTTACATTTTCATGAACAAATATTTTAATTTGTTCTTCATTCATTTTAGCTGCTTATTGCTTTTCATGATCAGAAACTAAATGGATTCTCATTGTTATTTCAGTAGAATATTGTTATAGTGTCGCTGGAGCTTTTAATTCTTTCAATTTGTGGTGTTCCAATTAAAGAACAGTCCTTGATCATAAATAAGGTATCCAGATTTCATTTTTCTTAATCGGCTTTTTGGCTTAACTCAGTTGAATTAAAGTTAAACATTTTCAATAATGTTCCCAAGTGCTTCATTTTAAATCGCTTTAACTGTTTGTCATATCAAAATAATGGGGAGAAATTGATTCATCCAGTACCCGTTCTTTGGGTGTGAAATGCACATGGATAGAGTAATTTCCAGATGTGTGTTTACTCACCTCGAAGCACTTCCCCAGCCCCCTGTTATCACCAGAAATTCCTGGAACCATTTGCTAATCCAGGGTTTACCAATATCAAATTGGGCAAAAACAGAGAGGACCATGATTTGCTTGGATTTTCCAGGTGTAAGGCGATTTAACCAGCAGTCCTGAAAAAGACCACTAGAGACAGTTGCAGGTAAGATTTTATTTTTTCAATGATCTTAATATTGATCCAGAAGAACAACACTCTGAACTCTGAGCACTGCCTGCCCATTCTCACTTGCCCTGCCTTTTCTCTCCACTTCTGCCCAATCGGGGAAAATTGCAAGCCGGATGATCTTGAAAAAGCTTTGACCAGGATGCTACATCAGGATACCTAATTGGCATTTGTAGTTTTCCCATGTGATGCGCGTTATCACACACGAGGCTTGATGCTCAGGAAATAAAGGCTTTTATTTGCTGTAACAAGGCAGCTACTAATTATATACACGATCCCAGACTGAGGGGTCCCAGACAGAGCAGAGACCTTTATACCTCTCCCAGGAGGCGGAGCCCGACTGGGATGTACCACAATAACTATAATACAAGGTGTAACAGCCAAACCCTAACCCCAACAGCAACAAGTAGAACAACCCATCCCTATCCCCAACAGCAACATATATACATACTTGTAGTACTGGCCAGACCCTGGCTCAGTACTATCTAGTGGGAACCAACGATGGTTCACCACACCATGTTAGAGACGAGGCTCAAGGATTAATTTAGATTGAGGCTTGGGATAATACTCTTGACATATCTTCCACTGATATCTTCCTCAATATAGGCGTGACCTTGCAGTCAGTGGTGAACAAGTGGGACAAGGCCACTGTGTGATTGTCCCTTTAAGGGCAACACAGCAGAGTAAGGGTCACAAGGTCTGTGCAACCAATCAGGGCTCAAAGTATGGAATCGACCCATTGTGAGAGGGGCTCCTTAGGCAAAAAGACATTTTGGGAACTTACTACAGTTATGAGGCTGTTGTGCAATTTTTATTCATAAACAACAATCTTCTGTGTTCACTAATGAAGTCTGTGAAAATATATTTTTATGCAGCCATCTGTATTTGCTGAACCCTTTGGAGGAAATGGCTTTCTGTGGCATGGGCTACCTGCAATGATGTTCATGGTATCTAATCTTGCTTTGAACATTGAGGATGATGGCATTTTGCCATTTTCTGTGCATCTTCTCAACTACCTGAATACCCTCATTCTGCTCTCTGGCATGAAGTGCCAGTTGCAGATGGTGTGATCTGGACCTCTTGCTTCACAATTCTGTCTGCTTCCTTCAATACAACCTAACCTTTCTAATTCCTTGTATTCAGACATCCAAAATGTGTCACCTGCCCAGTCACTACACACCCAGGAGGAGGGGCAACACTGATGAAGAGGAGCTGCTACTCGAACCAACACTTGCAGCCACTAGTTTAGATATTGGCACTGCACATATCATCGAGGGTAGTTTAGAATTGAGATTCACACGTGGTGAGTCCCGGCAATAGTAATGTGCAACCAGACTTTGGGTTCATGTGAATTGCACACACAAAAGGCGGGATTTTCTGGTCCCGACACTGGATGGGCATCGACATGAGCGGAGTGGGAAAATTTGGAGCGTCACTGAATTTTACTGGTTCTCTAAATTTTCCTGTCCTGCCAAACACAATGTGCACCAGTGTAGGGGCTGGAAAATCCTGCTCAAAGGCTGTACCAAGTATGGGAGCAGCAGTAAGTGCCACAAGGTCTGCTGCATGACGGGGAGATGGATCAGTGATGGTGCAGGGGTAACATTCTGCATGATGTCCTCTGCTGAGTTAGAGCAGGAACTCTCCATGCTCCTTGACAGTAACAGAAGGTTGTCTGACAGGACAGCTAATGTATCAAGCTTTTCAATGTGCCCCAGAGTATGCATTATAGAGAGTGAGTCTGGAGAATTAACATTAGAAAATAAGGAAATGGTGGATGAATTCAACAGTCACTTTGCACCTATGTTCATAGTCGAGGATACAAATAAGATCTTGGAAATAATTGTGAATCATGAGGTGAAAGGGAGGGAGAAACTTAACACAATTACAATCACCAGGGAAAGGGTACTGAGAAAATTGTTAGAAATAAAAGCTGACAAGTTCCCAGGTCCTGATGGACTTCATTCTAAGGTCATAAAAGAAGTGGCTGCTGAGATAGTAGCTGCATTAATTTTAATTTTCCAAAATTCCTTCAATTTTGGAAAGGTCCCTTCAGATTGGAAAATAGTGAATGTGATTCTTCTATTCAAAAAGAGAGGGAGACAGGAAGCAGGGATCTACAGGCCAGTTGGCTTAAAACATTTCCTTGGGGAAATGCTGGAATCTATTATTAAGAAGGTTATAGCTAGGCACTCAGAACATCTCAGACCAATCACTTACAGTCAACATGCTTTAGTGGAAGGAAAATTATGTTTGACTAATTTATTAGAGTTCTTTGATGAAGTAGTGTGCAACGTGGATAAAGGGGAACCTGTGGATATGCTGTCCTTAGATTTCCAGAAGTTATTTGACAAGGTACCACAACAAAGGTTGCTGCACAAAATAAGAGTTCACGGTTGACATATTAACATGATAGACGATTGGTTAGCTGACAGAAACGGAAAGTAGGCATTTTCAGTTTGGCAAGATTGACAAGTGGAGTCCCACAGGGGTCAGTGCTGGGGCCTCAACTATTTACAATCTATGTTAATGATTTGGATCAAGTGGCTGAATGTATAATTGCTAAATTTGATGATGACACAAAGATAGGGAGGAAAGCAAGTTGCTTAGAGGACTTGAGGAGTCAAGTGAGTGGACAATCTTGGCAAATGGAAAATAATGCAGGAAAATGTGAACATGTCCATTTTGGCAGGAGGAATAGAAAAGTAGTATATTATTTAAATGGGAAGAGATTGCACAACTCTGGAGGGATCTGGGTTCCTGATACATGAATCACAAGCTAGTATGCAGGCACAGCAAGTGATTAGGAAAGTAGGCCTGTTTTGTTACATAGAACATAGAACATAGAAAAACTACAGCACAAACAGACCCTCCGGCCCACAAGTTGTGCCGAACACGTCCCTACCTTCTAGACCTACCTATAACCCTCCATCCTATTAAGCTCCATGTACTCATCCAGGAGTCTCTTAAAAGACCCTATTGAGTTCGCCTCCACCACCACTGACGGCAGCCGATTCCACTCGCCCACCACCCTCTGTGTGAAAAACTTCCCCCTAACATTTCCCCTGTACCTACCCCCCAGCACCTTAAACCTGTGTCCTCTCGTAGCAGTCATTTCCACCCTGGGAAAAAGCCTCTGAGAGTCCACCCGATCTATGCCTCTCAACATCTTATATACCTCTATTAGGTCTCCTCTCATCCTTCGTCTCTCCAAGGAGAAAAGACCGAGCTCCCTCAGCCTATCCTCATAAGGCATGCCACTCAATCCAGGCAACATCCTTGTAAATCTCCTCTGCACCCTTTCAATCTTTTCCACATCCTTCCTATAGTGAGGTGACCAGAACTGAGCACAGTACTCCAAGTGGGGTCTGACGAGGGTCTTATATAGCTGCATCATTATCCCCGGACTCCTAAACTCAATCCCTCGATTGATAAAGGCCAGCACACCATACGCCTTCTTAACCACCTCCTCCACCTCCGGGGCCGATTTTAGAGTCCTATGGACCCGGACCCCAAGGTCCTTCTGATTCTCTACCGTACTAAGAGTCTTTCCCTTTATATTGTACTCCTTCATCCCATTTGACCTACCAAAATGGACCACGACGCATTTATCTGGGTTGAAGTCCATCTGCCACTTCTCCGCCCAGTCTTGCACCCTATCTATGTCCCTCTGTAACTTCTGACATCCCTCCAGACTATCCACAACCCCACCAACCTTCGTGTTGTCGGCAAACTTACCAACCCATCCCTCCACTTCCTCATCCAGGTCATTTATAAAAATGACAAATAGCAAGGGTCCCAGAACAGATCCCTGGGGCACACCACTGGTGACCGACCTCCTTTTAGAAAAAGACCCATCTATACCCACTCTCTGCCTCCTTTGGGCAAACCAGTTCTGGATCCACCGGGCAGCAGCCCCTTGGATCCCATGCCCTCTCACTTTTTCTAGAAGCCTTGCATGGGGGACCTTATCGAACGCCTTGCTAAAATCCATATAAACCACATCTACCGCCTTCCCTTCGTCAATGTGTTTAGTCACATTTTCTAAGAACTCCACCAGGCTCGTAAGGCACGATCTGCCCTTGACAAAGCCATGCTGAGTATTCTTGAGCATACTAAACCTCTCTAAATGCTCATATATCCTGTCCCTCAGGATCTTCTCCATCAGTTTACCAACCACTGAGGTTAGACTCACCGGTCGGTAATTACCTGGGCTATCCCTATTCCCCTTCTTGAAAATAGGAACCACATCCGCAATCCTCCAATCCTCCGGCACCTCTCCCGTCTCCATTGACGATGCAAAGATCATCGCCAGAGGCTCTGCAATCTCCTCCCTCGCCTCCCACAGTAACCTGGGGTACATCCCATCCGGACCCGGCGACTTATCTATCTTGATGCCATTCAAGGATTCCAGCACAACCTCTTTCTTAAAGTCCACATACTCAATCCTTTCAGTCCACCGCACGCCTGCAGTACATCCACCCAGGTCCTTCTCCTCTGTGAAAACCGAGGCAAAATACTCATTGAGCACCTCTGCCATTTCTACTGGTTCCGTACAGACTTTCCCGCCTTCACCTTTTATAGGCCCTATTCCATCATGTCTCATCCTTTTACTCTTCACATATTTATAGAACGCCTTAGGGTTCTCCTTAATCCTACCTGCCAGGGCCTTCTCGTGACCCCTTCTGGCCCTCCTAATTTCCTTCTTTAGTCCCTTCCCACAAGCCGTATACTCTTCTAAATCCCTATCTTCGCCAAGCTCTCTGAGCCTTTTGTACGCTTTCCTTTTCTTCTCAACTAGGTCCCGCACAGCTTTCGTGCACCACGGTTCCTTTAACCGACCAACACCTCCCTGTCTGCTCGGAACGTTGTCCTGTAGAACTCTGGACAGACATTCCTTGAAAAACTGCCACCTCTCTTCAGTACATTTCCCCGAGAATACCTCCTTCCAATTTACTCCTCTAATTTGCTGTCTAATGGAGTTTAACCCTGATAAATGTGAGGTGATTCATTTTGGTAGGACAAATTTAAATGTGGATTACAGGGTCAAAGGTAGAGTTCTGAAGACTGTGGAGGAACAGAGAGATCTTGGGGTCCATATCCACAGATCTCTAAAGGTTGCCACTCAAGTGGATAGAGCTGTGAAGAAGGCCTATAGTGTGTTAGCTTTTATTAACAGGGAGTTGGAGTTTAAGAGCCGTGGGGTTATGCTGCAACTGTACAGGACCTTGGTGAGACCACATTTGGAATATTGTGTGCAGTTCTGGTCACCTCACTATAAGAAGGATGTGGAAGCGCTGGAAAGAGTGCAGAGGAGATTTACCAGGATGCTGCCTGGTTTGGAGGGTAGGTCATATGAGGAAAGGTTGAGGGAGCTAGGGCTGTTCTCTCTGGAGCGGAGGAGGCTGAGGGGAGACTTAATAGAGGTGTATAAAATGATGAAGGGGATAGATAGAGTGAACGTTCAAAGACTATTTCCTCGGGTGGATGGAGCTATTACAAGGGGGCATAACTATAGGGTTCGTGGTGGGAGATACAGGACGGATATCAGAGGTAGGTTCTTTACACAGAGAGTGGTTGGGGTGTGGAATGGACTGCCTGCAGTGATGGTGGAGTCAGACACTTTAGGAACATTTAAGTGGTTATTGGATAGGCACATGGAGCACACCAGGATGATAGGGAGTGGGATAGCTTGATCTTGGTTTCAGATAAAGCTCGGCACAACATCGTGGGCTGAAGGGCCGGTTCTGTGCTGTACTGTTCTATGTTCTATGTTCTAATGTCTTCATATTTCCCCTTACTCCATATAAACACTTTCCTAGCTTGCCTGATCCTCTCTTTTTCCAATGCAAGCCTAAAGGAGATAGAGTTATGATCGCTATCCCCAAGATGCTCTCCTACTGAGAGATCTGACACCTGTCCAGGTTCATTGGTCAGTATCAGATCAAGTGCAGCCTCTCCTCTTGTAGGCTTGTCCACATGCTGTGTCAGGAAACCCTCCTGAACACACCTAACGAACTCTTCCCCATCCAATCTCCTTACCCTAGGGATATTCCAATCTATGTTTGGGAAATTAAAGTCTCCCATCACAACAACTCTGCTATTACTGCATCTCTTCAGGATCTGTTTCCCTATCTGCTCCTCCACCTCCCTGTTACTATTGGGCGGCCTATAGAAAACTCCCAGCAAAGTGACCGGTACCTTTCCACTCTGAACTTCCACCCACAGAGACTCGGAGACTTACAGTTGTAAGAGTTTTAACAACACCAGGTTAAAGTCCAATAGGTTTATTTGGTCGCAAATGCCATACAGCCTGGAAACCAAGATAGAATCCATACCGAAAGCTAATGGTATTTGCTACCAAATAAACCTGTTGGACTTTAACCTGGTGTTGTTAAAACTCTTACTGTGTTTACCCCAGTCCAACACCGGCATCTCCACATCGTTGTTACAGTTGTACAAGGCATTGGTGAGACCACATTTGGAGTGCTGTGTACAGTTTTGGTCCCCTTATTTAAGAAAGGATACAATTGCATTAGAAGCAGTTCAGAGAATGTTCATGTGACTGATTCCTGGGATGAAGAGGTTATCATATGAAGAAAGTTTGAAATGTTAGTCCTAAAGCCTTTGGAATTTGGAAAAGTGAAAGGTAATCCTATTGAAACATATAAGATCCTAAGGGAGCTTGACAGAGTGGATACTGAAAGGATGTTTCACCTTGTGGGAGAGACCTGAGCTAGAAATCATGGTTTTAAAATGAGGAGACCCCTATTTAAGATGCAGGTGAGGACAAATTGTTTTTTCTCAGATGGTTGTGACGCCGTAAAGCTCTCTTCCCCAGAGATTGGTAGATGCCGGGTCAATGAATATTAAGGCAGAGGTAGATAGATGCTTAACACGGGAATTGTTATTGGGGGTAGGTGGGAAAGTGACATTCAGGTCACAATTGGATCAGCCATGGTCCTGTTGAATGGCGGAGCAGGCTTGAGGGGCTGAATGGCCTACTCCTGCTCCTAATTCATATGGTCTTGTGCATATTCAAATGCCCATCAGCGCTGTCCTGTATGCTGCCTTATCACGGTCCTCATCTGAGTCTTCTGCAGCAGAAAGCATCTGCACCTTCAGTCTCTAAGGAACTGGCAAATGAACCATTCTTTACCTCTGGCTTGGCTTTCTGCCTAGTGACTCACTGTGTCGATCTCAACTCTTTACTAGCTTCCAGTGAACATGCGATGTTCATATCTGAGTATGTGAGCAATGTTACACCTAAGTTCTGTTTGCGGCCAGCTTGTAGGTCTGTGTTGTACCTTTAAGATGACGAGCAGCTGCAAAAGGGATGTTAAAAGGAATGTTTCTTGTGCAGGATTTTGCTTCCTGCGTGGTATATTCCTGATTACCAAGTGGCAGCACATCTGTGCAGCTTATGTGAACATTGGCAGCGAATGTCTGATCAAGTGACATGGCTTCTTCATCAGTGCTGTGAGTGAAGAGATTTGGGGTGGTATGCAAGAGGTTCAAAGTTCATCAATTTCTTGCTCATTATGTCTGATAGGAGCCTGAGGTGAGATGGGAATTGGGAAATGGCTACTGAAGAAGAAAAGGCAGGAATGGAGTGACAGCAGGACGAGATATGTTTGTGGATAAAGTGTGGCGTTCCTCTGCCGTAAAAAGAAAAGATGAAAATAAATGAGGGGTGTTTTTAGATTGGTTTCCTTTGGCACCTTTAGGCCACACAGTGCTGGCTTGGTGCACACTCAGCATAATTATTCCTCAGAATTGCTGCTGAGATCCTGTGTACGTCACAGAACCATGATTTCTATATTAAACGTGGCCTCTTGTGTGAGCTCAATGGTATAGAATCAGAGAATCCCTGCAGAACAGAAGGAGGCCATTTGGCCCATCAAGTCTGTACTGACCACAATCCCACCCAAACCCACTTCCTGTAACCCCATGCATTTACTCTGCCTGTCCTCCTGACACTAGGGTCAATCCATGGCCAATCAACCTAACCCACACATCTTTGGACTGTGGGAGGAAACTGGAGCACTTGGAGGAAACCCACACAGACACAGGGAGAAAGTGCAAACACAATGACCTGAGGCCAGAATTGAACCTGGGTCCCTGGCGCTGTGAGGCATGATGTGGAGATGCCGGCGTTGGACTGGGGTAAGCACAGTAAGAAGTCTCACAACACCAGGTTAAAGTCCAACAGGTTTATTTGGTAGCAAATACCATAAGCTTTCGGAGCGCTGCCCCTTCGTCAGATGGAGTGGAAATCACTCCATTTGATGAAGGGGCAGTGCTCCGAAAGCTTATGGTATTTGCTACCAAATAAACCTGTTGGACTTTAACCTGGTGTTGTGAGACTTCTTGCTGTGAGGCAGCAGTGCTAACCACTGTGCCACTGTGCAAACCAACTCCGAGCCTGCACAACAGTTGGAAGAGGACTGAAAGGGATGTTGGGATTCAATCCTGAGAAAAAGCACTCACTCAGTAGAGCCTGCATGTATTTACAGCTCCCAATGGGCTTTACTCTATAATGAAAATGTGATCTATTGATAGGAAGGCAGTGTACAAATGTAGATATCATTCATTATTTGATATTGAACTCAAATTTCTATTAAAATAAATAATATTTATTGCTGGCACTTCTAGTTTATCTTTTTTTCTTATTTTTTCATTTCCATAGATGAATCTGGAACATCTGAAATGCAAGAAGAAATGTCACAGTTTACTGTGTCACATAAACACAAAACTTTCAGCACGCACCAGCTATCACCATCAGGTGAATACATGGCATTGCAGTGTATTAAAGGACATCGTGTTAGGTTTGTGGTTGCGTATATCCCTGACTTACGTGGAGGACCCATGGGCTTTCTCAGGTCATTGGACGCAAGTTTAAGGCAGTTAGAGTTAAACAAAGAAGAGTGGGCAAAATGAGGACCTGGAGGCAGTCATCAAAGCTTGGAAGAATTGGTGAAAAGGGGACTGAGAGGCAGAGTTTTTTTTATAGAAACCCTACAGTGCAGAAGGAGGCCATTCAGCCCATCGAGTCTACACCGACCACAATCCCACCCAGGCCCTATCCCCACATATTTACCCGCTAATCCCTGTAACATACGCATCAGGACTCTAAGGGGCAATTTTTAACCTGGCCAATCAACCTAACCCACACATCTTTGGACTGTGGGAGGAAACTGGAGCACCCGGAGGAAACCCACGCAGACACGAGGAGAATGTGCAAACTCCACACAGACAGTGACCCGAGCCGGGAATCGAACCCGGGACCCTGTTCCTGGGTGATCCAAGACGAACGTGTCTACAGTAAGTATCAGTGACTTGAGGAGCTTTGGCTCATTGTTATTGAGTTGGAGGCTGAGTTCTACTTCCACCTTGTGGGGTGATTTATTGGTCCACTAACAGTAACCACACTGTAGGATAGGGTATACAGGAAGAAATAATGGGGGTGTGTGAGAAAGTTATGATGATAATAATGGGTGATGTTTATCATTGAATAGATTGGACAATTTAGATTGGCAATTAAGGTAGCATGGATGATGAGTTCATTAAAGTGTTTTTGGGACAGTTTCATAGATTCTTTTTTAGCACTAACCAGAGAACAGGCAATACTGGATCTCTATAAATGTGCAAAAAGAAAGGATTATTAATTATCTAATAGTGAAGGAACTCATAGGGAGCAATGATCATGATATGTTTGAATTTCACATTCACTTTGAGGGAGAGAGGAATGGACAAGCTCACATTGTCCCACATTATACTTCATTTGCTAAATTTTTGCCCACTCACTGAACCTGTCTAGATCCTTTTGAAGCCACCTATGTCCTCTTTACATTACTTTCCTACCTTTCTTTATAACGAAGCAAATTTAGCAACCTCACATTTGATTGGTTCATAAATTGTGAAGAGTTGAGGCCTAAGAACTGACCTTTGTGACATACCACTTGTCACACCTTGCCAACTTGAAAAATGACACATATATGCCTACCTCTCTATTCCCTGCCATCTAACCAATCCTCTATCCATATTAATATGTTACCCTGCACTATGAGCTCTTAGTTTGCATAGTAACTCCGGTCCAGCTTCCCCCCACAGTCCAAAATTCTGTGGGTTAGGTTGATTGAGCATGCTAAATTGCTCCTTAGTGTAAGGGGGATTAGCAGGGTAAATACGCGGGTTACAGGAACCGAGCCTGGGTGGGATTGTTGTAGGTGCAGGCTCAATGGGTCGAATGGCCTCCTTCTGCACTGTAGGGATTCTATGATCCTATTCTATGATTCTTTCAAGAATCTAGAGAATTTTGGAAAAACAAATGAATCTCCTATCTTAGCAGCCACTTCTTATAAGACCCTCGGATGGAGCCCATCAGCCCCTAGGGATTTGTCAGCTTTTATTTCCAATAATTTTCTCAGTATCCTTTCCCTGGTGATTGCAATTGTTTTAAGTTTCTCTCTTCCTTCCACCTCCTGATTCACAATTATTTCTGGATTGTTATATGTATCCTCTGCAGCGAAGGCAGATGCAAAATATCTATTCAATTCATTCACCATTTCCTTCTTTTCTGATATTAATTCCCCATTCTCACTCTCAACAGGACCAATGCCCACTTTACTTACTCTTTTCCTTTTTAAATACCTGCAGAAACTCATAGCAACTGCTTCTATATTTTGAATGATGTTTCTCTCATGTTCTAATTTCACCCTACTTATTAATCTTTTAGAAATCATTTGCGATTCTTTATATTCTTTGCAGTCATTTGATCAGCCACTCAGCTTTGAAGAATTATACTATTTTTCTTTCAATTTGATACTATCTTTGCCTTCCTTAGTTAGCCACGGATGGTATGTCCATCACTTAGAGTTTTTCCTTCTCATTGGAATATATCTTTACTTAGTATTCTGAAATATCTCCTTAAATGTCTGCCACTATGGGCAGGACTTTCCTCCCCTCCATCCTTTCCCAGTTCACTTTAGCCATCTCTGTCTTCATGCCCTCACAATTGCATTTATTTAAGTTTAAAACACTAGTGCAGGGCATTGGTGAGACAACATCGAGGGTACTATGTACAGTTTTGATTTCCTTATTTAAGAAAGAATATAAATGCATTAGAAGAAGTTCAGTTGGTTCACTAAACTGATACCTGAGATGGGGTTGTTACATTAAGTGGAAAGGTTGGACAGGCTGGGCCTGTATCCATTGATGTTTAGAAGATTGAGAAGTCTCCTGAGTGGATGTGTCAGAGTGGATGCTGAATGAATGTTTCCCCTTGAGGGAGAGACTAGAACTAGGGACAACAGTTTAAAAATTAGGGGTCTCCCAATTAAGATGGAGATGAGAAGAATTGTTTTCTCTCAGATGGTCATGAATCTTTGGAGCAGTGGAGGCAGGTTCAATGATCTTGACTCACAAGGGAGTCAAAGGTTATCAAGGTAGGCAGAATCATAATCATAGAATCCATAGATCCCTGCAATGCAGAAAGTGGCACCGACAACAATCCCACCCAGGCCCTATCCCCGTAACCCCAAATATTTATCCTGCTAATCCCCTGACACTAAGGGGCAATTTGGCATGGCCAATCAACTTAACCCGCACACCTTTGGATTGTAGGAGGAAACCAGAGCACCCGGAGAAAACCCACACAGACATGGGGAGAATGTGCAAACTCCAACAGATAGTGACCCAAGCAGGGAATCGAACCTGGATCCCTGGCACTGTGAGGCAGCAGTGCTAACCACTGTGCCACTGTACCACCCATAAATGTGGAGTTGAGTCCACAATCAGATCAGCCATGATCCACTTCAATGGCTGAGCAGACTCAAGGACGGAATGGCCGACTCCTGCTTCTAATTCCTATGTTTGTACGTACATAAATATAAAAATCTGACATTGCTTTGAGTAAGACTTTTAAACTTGGAGTTTCAGCACCCTATTAGATTCAGAAGCCAAACTCGGAATACCAACAACACAAACCTATTTTAGATGCAATTTCCATGCAGGTGAAAAACCTTTAATTATTCACTAAGTGACCGGGTGCTTGGTGGTCCTGTGTTCGCCCTACAGTTAGTCAGCACACTGGACAAGATCGCTGCATGTCTTCCAATGACTGACCAAGCCACTCGCTGCAATCCCAATGTCTTAAAGAGCTTTGACATTTATGCCCTGTTTCTGAATCCAGCCCCTTCTGCTTCAACATACAATGTAAAACTCTGAAACGGGTCATCTGATTGACCTTTGGTACCTTGGTGATTCATCTCTTGCTACCTCACTACACCTTACATGACCACCCAGCATGTGACCATTTCCTGTTCACAACAGGGGATGAGGTAGGGCCTCCAGCTGCATACTAGTAATGGATATTATTTGTCTGGGATACTTTAGCTCAGATGAAACAGGAAGAAAACAATTTATACCTTCCTAAGGGAGGGATTAACTTTGAGGGTTGTTTCAGACAGTGTCTGGTGGTGCAATCACTCCAGCCCATCAGTTTAATGGCATATGGGAACATCACCACCCGGAAGTTTTCTTACAAGTCACTCACCATCCTGATTTAGAAGTGTATCGCTGTTCCTTCACTGTCACTGCATCAAAATTCTGGAACTCTGTCTCAAATAGCATTGTGGGTGTCCCTATACCATATGGACTGCAGCGATTCAAGGAGGAAGCTCAGCTCACCACCTCCTTCTCAAGGGCAATTAGGGATGTGTAATACATGCTAGCCTAGCCAGGAATATGCACATCCTATGAATGAATTAAAAGAAAAATGTCCTGCCTTTATTAATAAAAATCTAGTATATGAGACTCACTGACGTAGCTTTGATCAGCATTCTTCTCCCCTCATCCCAATGTCCTCTGTATTCCCTGTTCCTGATGTGGAGATGCTGGCGTTGGACTGGGGTAAACACAGTAAGAAGTTTAACAACACCAGGTTTAAGTCCAACAGGTTTGTTTGGTAGCAAAAGCCACAGACATTGGCTTTTGCTACCAAATAAACCTGTTGGACTTTAACCTGGTGTTGTTAAACTTCTTACTGTGTTTTCCCTGTTCCTGTCAGCTGCATCCAGGATCCACACCACAATTGGTTACATTCTTTTACAGTAAAAATATAAAACACTGTATGAATGGAAAAAATCATGACGTACATCTACAGTTCAAAATCATCATAGAATCATCATAGAAACCGTACAGTACAGAAAGAGGCCATTCGGCCCATCGAGTCTGCATCGACCACAATCCCACCCAGGCCCTACCCCCATATTCCTACATATTTACCCACGAATCCCTCTAACCTACGCATCCCAGGACACTAAGGGCAATTTTAGCATAGCCAATCAACCTAACCCGCACATCTTTGGACTGTGGGAGGAAACCGGAGCACCCGGAGGAAACCCACGCAGACACGAGGAGAATGTGCAAACTCCACACAGACAGTGACCCAAGCCAGGAATCGAACCCAGGTCCCTGGAGCTGTGAAGCAACAGTGCTAACCACTGTGCTACTATGTTGCCCAAATGCAAAACATCAGCTCAATACCAGTGCAGCAATCAATTCATAGGGTACATAAACCTTCAAAAGCAGCTGGATTGCCTCATATTAGTACACCCTCTGACAGGTGAGAATATTCCTGTGCGTGCTTCGGAGTAAGGTTAGAAAACTTCAAGTCCTTCCGTTGGGTTTTTGCCTGATGGACTCCCAAAATTAGCATTCCCTGTAGAAAGAAGATTAGAAATGTGATGGGCAGCATCTCTTTAGATCTGCAGCAATGTAAGCTTTACTTTACACTTTACACCAGCAAGAAACAATAAGGAAGAATAGCAGGTTAGATGCCAAGATGCTGTGGCCAGAAGCTGACAAAAGTTTACGTCACCGCCTGCAACAACACATAACTTCCCAGCCCTCCAAAACTAACTTAAAGTCTCCATGAATTAAAGATTAAACCCCTAAACACTGCTATAAACGACCCAAGAGAAAAATCATAAGGAGCATTAAAAATACTTTATTTCATTTTCTTTGAATATTTGTTATAAAAATATTGGAGATGAGAAAAAAGGCTGTTTGTCTGAGAGTCAAGAATTATCCAATTGGGTGAGGAGGAGTTTGTTCATTTTCCTATTGGTGTGGGAAGGCAGTGAGTGCACTGCAAGAACAGATAGATGTGTTCTGAGTGGGGGTAGGGCCAGTGGCATGTGGGAGGTTATGTAATGTAACTTCATGAATACATCCGACCAGAGTTTGTAGTTGATTCCAATTCAGTCAGGCAGCTGTTGAAGCCATATTGACTAATTTTGGAATGGCGAGAAGGTGGTCTGAGAGGGGTGGGGTATGGAAGGGGGAAGATAACGAGGAAGGAGGGTGGACAAGTAAAATCAGGCTCAATGTCTCAGGTATAGGACCATCTGATGAGAATAAATACCCTCAGTATCCTCATGAAATGGAGCTCCAAGCATTACTTGACCTGATGTTTAGCCAAAAGAGCACAAGCGATCACTTCATTGTCTCATGTCCCAGAGTGCACAACCTCATTTGGAAGTGACTTTATCCTTTACTGGATTGTTACTGAAGTTAAATCTCAAGGGGAATTGCATGAATATTTGATAAGGAAAGGGCAAGGTTCAACACGATACCAGCGATAGGAAAACTGCTGCATTGAAAGTTTTGGCAATGAATGATGTTACATTGAATGTTTGGTTATTGATTGATTTATTGATATTGTTTAGTGAAATAAAAATGTAGTCCTTAATAAAGAGAGTATTTATTAATTGATTGGCATTTACCAGTAGTTTTATCTAATAGAGGTGGTTGAATATGGTCTTCCGAGTGAGATTTCCTCAGCTGAAAGTGGTATGTTACAATATTGTCACAAATCTCTCCTGCCAATGAAACCTCATTGTCCCCATCATTTCTATAGCTGGAGTCTGTCTCTCACTGAAAGCTTTGCCACTTGCAATCAAAAGTATACGCAGCTGCAGTATATTGAAAGGAGTTTACAAATATTGACTGACATCTACTGCAGGCACCAGCAGAGTGATCAAGGCACCAGCTATAATTTAAGGAAGGCAAGCACTTTCACTATGATAAGATTTTGGATGGTGTAATGAAGCCATGGGCTTGGTTTCAAGCCATAACCACAAATATCATTTCATTATTGTAGTAAACCAGATGCTGAAAGGTAGAAGACTATTAGGGTAAAGAGATCATACATTAGCCTGTGGGATATGGAAACTGACTTTCCTTAAGTAAATTAGGAGGGGGTGGAGTGGTGGAAACCTCACACATGCTGAGCCTTCGTCCTTTAGGCTTTCCCAGATGGATAGCCTGAGGCATGTATATCTATTAGATATAAGCTGAAAAATCCCATCCAAATGAGATGGGGCAGGTTGTTCCCAACCCTTCCATCACACTTTCCTGTTTAAGTGTAGCCATGTGACCCAAATGAAGCTGGCAGTGAATGTGTAAACTGGGGTGATTCTTGGAGTGAAGGTTTGAGGAGGCCTGGAGGTAAACTGAAGAACTCCAAGTGTGGTTATAGTTTTTCGCTGCATGCATTTGGTCCTCAGGGTCCAGAACAAGCTAGAATATCCTAAGGACAGCTAGAGATTAAGCAATATTTGGGATGGCACTTACCATTTTAATGGCCTTGGAAAGGAAATTCAGGCACATCTAGGCTGGTTGGTGCATTTTGGTGCACTGACTCTATTCAGTGCCAGAGCAAAGAACAGCCATGATAATTGGCATCATACTTATTAGGAAACACAGACAACCTGCATGGAGATAGGATATAAGTTCTTACAGCTGAGAAATACTTATAGCTGGTTAATTGATGGTATTTGCATCTCTAAATTGATATGACTATCAGCAGACAATGAACCAAGAGTTCTGAACTCCTACCTACCTGACGAAGGGACAGCCTGTTCCGAAAGCTAGTGGCTTTTGCTACCAAATAAACCTGTTGGACTTTAACCTGGTGTTGTTAGACTTCTTACTGTGTTTACCCCAGTCCAACGCCGACATCTCCACATCATGTCGGTCAAAGAAGACAGAGGGTAGCAGTGGAAGAGTGCGTTTCTGAATGGAGGGCTGTGACAAGTGGTGTTCCTCAGGGACCTTTGCTGTTTGTAATATATATAAATGATTTGGAGGAAAATGTAACTGGTTTGATTAGTAAGTTTGCGG
This sequence comes from Mustelus asterias, assembly GCF_964213995.1. Classification (NCBI taxonomy): domain Eukaryota; kingdom Metazoa; phylum Chordata; class Chondrichthyes; order Carcharhiniformes; family Triakidae; genus Mustelus; species Mustelus asterias. The sequence continues at coordinate 84,119,205 of NC_135806.1, read as the reverse complement.
ATGACACAAAGGTTAGTGGATTTGCGGATAGCGATGAGGGCCATCAGAGGATACAGCAAGATATAGATCAGTTGGAGACTTGGGCGGAGAGATGGCAGATGGAGTTTAATCTGGACAAATGTGAGGTAATGCATTTTGGAAGGTCTGATACAGATAGGAAATATACAGTAAATGGCAGAACCCTTAAGAGTTCTGATAGGCAAAGGGATCTGGGTGTACAGGTACACAGGTCACTGAAAGTGGCAATGCAGGTGGAGAAGGTTGTCAAGAAGGCATACGGCATGCTTGCCTTCATTGGCCAGGGTATTGAATTTTAAAATTGGCAAGTCATGTTGAAGCTTTATAGAACCTTAGTTAGGCCGCACTTGGAATATAGTGTTCAATTCTGGTCGCCACACTATCAGAAGGATGTGGAGGCTTTGGAGAGGGTACAGAAAAGATTTACCAGGATGTTGCCTGGTATGGAGGGCATTAGCTATGAGGAGAGATTGGAGAAACTTGGTTTGTTCTCACTGGAGCGATGGAGGTTGAGAGGAGACCTGATAGAAGTCTATAAGATTATGAGTGGCATGGACAGAGTGGATAGTTAGAAGCTTTTTCCCCAGGGTGGAAGAGTCAATTACTAGGGGGCATAGGTTTAAGGTGCGAGAGGCAAGGTTTAAAGGAGATGTACGAGGCAGATTTTTTACAGAGAGAGTAGTGGGTGCCTGGAACTCGTTGCCCGGGGAGGTAATGAAAGCGGATACGGTAGTGACTTTTAAGGGGCGTCTTGACAAATACATGAATAGGATGGGAATAGAGGGATATGGTCCCCGGAAGGGTAGGGGGTTTTAGTTAAGTCGGGCAGCATGGTCGGTGCAGGCTTGGAGGGCCAAAGGGCCTGTTCCTGTGCTGTAATTTTCTTTGTTTTTTTGTTCTTTATTCTTTGTCAATGAGATCACCTCTCATTCCTCGAAACTCCAGGGGAATACAGGCCCAGTTTCCTCAATCTCTCCTGATAAAACAATCCTGCTAACCCGGGGATTAGTCTGGTGAATCTCCATTGCATTCCCTCTACGGCAAGCATATCCTTCCTTAAATAAGGAGACCAAAACCATACATAACACACTGGGTGCGCTCTCACCAAGGTTCTATACAATTGCAGCAAGGTATCTTTATTCCTGTGCTGAAAGCCTCTTGTGATGAAGGTTAACATAGCAGTTTCCTTCCTAATTGCTTGCTGTACCTCCATGCTAGCTTTTAGTGATTTATGAACAAGGACACCCAGGTCCCTTTGGATATCAACACCTCCCAACCTCTCACCATTTAAGAAATGCTCTGCCTTTCTGTTTCTATCTGTCAAAGTGAATAACTTCACACTATTCATATTATATTCCATCTGCCATGTTCTTGCCCATTCACTTGGCCTGTCCAAATTCCCTTGAAGTCTCATTGCATCACCCTCACAGCTTACATTCCCACTAAGTTTGGTGTCATCAGTAAATTTGGAAATATTACGTTTAGTCCCCACAACAAATCATTTATATAGATTGTGGGCAGCTGGGGCCCCAGCTTTGATCTTTCTGGTCCCCCACTAGTAACAGCCTGCCATCCTGAAAATTATTTCTATTCTCTGTTTTCTATCTATTAACCAATTCCCAAATCCATACCAGTATGTTACCCTCAAACCCATGTGGCCTAATTTTGTTTACTAACCTATGGTGCGGGTGATATCTTCTCAAATGTCTTCTGAAAATCCAAATATGCCACTTTCTTTGATTCTCCTTTATCTATGCTAAAAGTAACATCCTCAAAAAACTCAATAGGTTTTGTCAAACATGATTTCCCTTTCATAAATTCATGTTGACTCTGACCCAATCATATCATTATTTTCCAAGTGTCCAGTTATCACACTCTAACAGTTTTGCTACTAACGACTGTAGTTTTCTGTTTCCCCTCTCTGTCCCTTCTTAAACAGTGGGGTTAAATCTGTTACTTTTCAGTCTGTGGGGACATTTCCAGAACATGTAGAATTTTGAAAGATAGCCACCAATAATTCCACCATCTCTATTACCACATCCTTCAACACTCCGAGATGTAGCTCATCAGATCCAGGGCATTTATCAATCTTCAATCAAATTAATTTTTCTGGTACTACTTCTTTATTAATACTAATTTATCTCAGTTCCTCATTTCACAATCTCATTGGTTTCCTTGTATTTATGAAGAGGATCATGAGATGCAGGATATTGCAGCTTCTCCAGTCCCGCCAATGTCAATAAAGATTTCAATGGATTGATGCATTCGCCACAGAAAGACCCACCGTAGTGGGGCCAGAAAGTCTTGGCGGAAGTATTTGTATATTTTCTCCATCATTTTCCTATTCTGCACGATAAATTCTCCTGTCTCTGCCTGTAATGGACCCACATTTGCTCTTGATAATCTTCTCCTTTTCACATACCTAAAGAAGCTTTATCCAAATATTTTGCAAAAAGGCAGAAATAGCACGGACCTTTTATTGTTCAGCTATTTCTTTTCTTACTACTGATAAAACTACTACTGATAACTTGTCAGTCTCAAACAACAGTACAATAATACTTTGAGAAATGTCGTCCTAACCTTCTCCAGGAGCTATAAAATTACTGCAACAAATTTTATTGCCGTGAGCAGAATGATGAAAGTAGTGCCTTACTCTTCAAGTTTGTAGACAGCAATTCACATTTGCTTGGTTAGCACATGCACTTTTTAAACCTTCTCTCTCATGTTTTCCCCCATCTCCTACTTTTCTTGTTCATTATCAGGGAACAACAGCTGCTGCAATTGATTCTATCATCCTTTATTAGGTTTACCAGAACTATTAAACCACGTCCAACTGTGACTCACATTGTACTGTGTCTTCTCAAATATTGGCTATAGCTGTTGTACCTCAGTTATTTGGATTGGCCCTCTAACATTTGTCTAAATTAGTTCGCCTGTGGAAATCATTTACTACTATAGGCGTATATTGGAATGTACAAGATGCCATCAGCAAAACTAAAAAGCACATTTATGACTTGAATGGGGATTTTATGTCCAATACTAAATTCCTGAACCTCAGGACTCCTACTCCATTATCACTCAGCAGATGATACAAGCATTAGATTTTAATGAATACATCCAGTTTAGCATCTTCCATGTAGGCAATGATTTTACTGATCTAATCTTGGAACAATCCCCAATGTCACATTGATGTAGTCAGCACACACAAAAGTGGAGACATCACAGAAAGTGGACTTAGCGCAATAAATTATGGATGAAAAGAAAAAGAAACAGAAAATATTGGAAACCCGAAATGAAAACAAGAATTGCTGGAAACAGAGATCAATTGACATCTGAGAGAGGAAAAGAAAAGGTTTAATATCAGTGACAGATGGTATTCATCAGAACCGTAGGATCAAATTTGTTTTGTTTGTTGTTTGCACAATTATTCTGGGTAATTGACGAAAAGAATAGCATTTTTAAATAATGTTTCTTTGAACATTGGCTTAAATAACTTCTCAGTATCTAAAATGGACATGAAAGGTGCAGGTGCATGATCTAGCTTAGGTTTAAAATTTGGGAATCTTTTGCTCTGGTTTGACTGATTTCATCTGCATTGCAATGTTTTTAACCTACAAAAATTCCCGTGAGGGGTGGGGTAGTCAGGGGTGGGAGAGTGTTTGGGGGTCCCGTGAGGGGTGGAGGGGATCTAAGGGGGTGGGGAGGGATCCGGGGAAGGGAATGTAATCAGGGAGTCCCATGGGCGGGTCAAGATAGTAGATGTCAAGTAGTCAGAGGGTTCTGTGGGCGGTCAGGAGGATAGTCAGGGGGTGAGAAGGGTAGTCCTTTGGGAGGATGTCAGGAGATGTGTCAAGGGTGTGAGGAGGGTAGTTGGGAGTCCTATGGGAGTGTCAAGAGGGTTTTCGAGGCTGTGAGAAGGGTAGTTAGGTGTCCTGTGGGGGGGTCAGGACAGTTGTCGGAGTTGTGAGGAGAGTGGTTGGAGGGGTCCTGTGGGGGGGAGGGGGGGGAAGGTTGTTGAGGGAATAGGAGGCAGTCAGTGGAGGCAGTCAGGGGTTAGGGTGGTAATTGGGGGGGTCCCATGAGGGGTTCGGTGGGGTCAGTGAAGGTCAGTACTATAGTTATCCAGGAGTTGGAAGTGGTTTTAATTTTTCTAACTTTTCTTGAATAACTGTTCCTGGAAGACAATTGGAACCATTCAAAGGCTACAATTTAAATTGGATTGGTATTGGATGGTTCCCAGTGCAGGGCAATAGCTCAGTGAAAGATTACCATGCAATCCTTATGTGGGAATTTTTGTGTGTTTGGGGGGGGGGGGGGGGGGGGGGTGCGGGGGGTATGAAGTACCCCAATGTATCTTTGGAATTCTCACTGGTTACAACATCCTGGAGACTGGAAGTTATTTAGCCAATGTGTTCTTAAACATGTCAAGATGCTGAGTCGAGATTCAGCATAGTAATTAATCATCTTTTTCATAGAATCCTACAGTTCAGAAGGAGGCCATTTGGCGCATCGAGTCTGCACTGACCACAATCCCACTCAGGCCCTAGCCCTATAACCCCATGCATTTACCCTAGCTGGTCCCCCTGACAGTAAGGGGCAATTTAGCATGGCCAATCCACCCAACCCGCACATCTTTGGACTGAGGGAGGAAACTGGAGCACCCGGAGGAAACCCACGCAGACACATAAGAAACATAAGAAACATAAGAAATAGGAGCAGGAGTAGGCCATCTAGCCCCTCGAGCCTGCCCCGCCATTCAATAAGATCATGGCTGATCTGAAATGGATCAGTTCCACTTACCCGCCTGATCCCCATAACCCCTAATTCCCTTACCGATCAGGAATCCATCTATCCGTGATTTAAACATATTCAACGAGGTAGCCTCCACCACTTCAGTGGGCAGAGAATTGCAGAGATTCACCACCCTCTGAGAGAAGAAGTTCCTCCTCAACTCTGTCCTAAACTGACCCCTCTTTATTTTGAGGCTGTGCCCTCTAGTTCTAGCTTCCTTTCTAAGTGGAAAGAATCTCTCCACCTCTACCCTATCCAGCCCCTTCATTATCTTATAGGTCTCTACAAGATCCCCCCTCAGCCTTCTAAATTCCAATGAGTACAAACCCAATCTGCTCAGTCTCTCCTCATAATCAACACCCCTCATCTCTGGTATCAACCTGGTGAACCTTCTCTGCACTCCCTCCAAGGCCAATATATCCTTCTGCAAATAAGGGGATCAATACTGCACACAGTGTTCCAGCGGCCTCACCAATGGGGAGAATGTGCAAACTCCACACAGACAGCGACCCAAGACGGCAATCAAACCCAGGTCCCTGGCACTGTGAGGCAGCAGTGCGAATCACTGTGCCACCGTGCTGAATGAAAAGAAACTGGAATTATTCAGAGCTTTGAGACAGAGAATGAGGATAGATTTGGGTGAATGATGATGAAGTGGATTACAAACATAGTGGAAGCTGAGAATTTGTTGCAGGTAGGAGTTTGCTGGTAGATATTGGGTAAATAGTCAGCAGATTGGAATTTAAATTGGTCTTGCAGCAAGGTCACTGACAGTTGATGCCAGGCAATCACTGAAGGTGGCTCGAAAGCAAATTAATACCAAAGCTGGAAAGCTGAAATAATAGCAGAAGATACCAGCAATACTCAACAGGTCAAGAGGCATCTGTGGCTGTGAGGAGAGAAATAAAGTTAACATTTCAGATCGATGACGTTTCGTTAAAACTACGTAAGTAGTTGATTAATTAGGTTAAATACCTTAATTACATCTGAAATTCTGTTCAAATAGCTATAAATTGTATGACTGTCTAAAGGTCAATATTGGGTATTTGCAGTGTCTTGTGCTAAACTCAGAAAAGAATGTAAAATATGTACATAATTCCACCATATATTTAACTAGGTCAAACCTAGGCACACAAGGACTGTTACCCTTCTCACTGTCAGCTCCCCGAAGAAAGCTTTGTTAAGGTATTCATGTAGCACTGATAAATTTATTAGAACTGAAAGGTTTTCTGTCAGTAAAACAGCAATGGTTTTCAGCTGTGCTGATTTTGAGCATTAGAAATATTTCTGAAAGAAAAAAATGTTCTCTTTCATCTCCGGGATTAAAGGAATTCATCAATCTCACGGCCAAGTCTATCACCTTTGAACAGATGCCATTATCTCTTGAAGGATATGTGCAACATCTAGTTGCCATTGTCTTTCAAGACCACATATTTTCACTTGCCAACTTTGAAACTTGACGTGACATTCTATAGTAAATACAGTATTTATTCATTCAAATTTATTCAGATTTCCTATCAGTCTTTGCTCTGGATAATTAGATCACAATTTCACATACCACATATCTTCAGGGAAAAAGATTCTCAGTAGCAACTGTTGAATTTCGAGCTTTGATTCTGGATGGTACAAAATTAAGGACTTCGTCAAGACTGTGGAAAAGGCCATGTAGCCAGTTAAGAGTAAGAGATGTATAACACTTCTAGTCTACCATGGATTAGAATATCATATGCATAGTCATGCACACTCACAGTAAGAGAATAGGGAAAAACATTTCCTTTTTCTCTAACTACACAATCAAAAATAGACTATTAGGAAACAGGTATGCTTTACTGGACTCTCAAGTGTGAAATATGAATGGCATTTTGAAATAATATTAGCTATGATTGAGAAACAGTGTAAATGGAAACCAAGGGTTGAATTTTCATCTGGGAACATTTTGGAGGATGAATGATCACATCTTTGGTTAATTTTGGAGGAAATCTGTTTTTTTTCCACATTTCTGACTCTGAGCCATATTCCTCTGACCTTTTGTATGTTAGTGTCCAAAATGCACACCGAACCCACTAAGGTTGGTTCCCTGAGTGTGACCTTACCTATGTGAGGTCAGAGGATTTGGCAGCCAATCAAATCTCTGTGGCGGGATGGGAAAATCCCACCGCTGTGAATGGTGCTAAGAGTGGGGGACAAAAATTGGATTTTCTCTCCCACAACTTTTTCATCTCTGGTGCAGCAGAAGCCTATTAGAAGCATGTCAGGTTTGAGAGTTCATGCTGGGGAATTGGGGCCACTCTGAAAGTTAAGTGTAACATGTTTTCACACCTTCAAATCTCACTGTTAGGTATTGTATTGTAACATAGATGTGTTTTTACTGCAGTTATTCATCAGAGGGTGCTGTTATTTAAAGGTGAGCTGACTCTTATTACAGTACTTTTCTAATAGGGAATGTACTGTAATGCAGGAAAAATCATCGCAAAATGTTACGTCACCCTATGCTCTAATTTTGTGTACTGCTATTTAATTTAGTGACAGTTTTGGCTATAAAATAAAATCTGCTTTTGACAAAATATAACCTCCTGCTCCCATTCATTGATTGATGGGCACTCTGCTTTGAAAGTAAAAGAAGCACCTTATTTTCTTTCCATCTCAGAGAGTATGTTATTGTTTGGACAGTTGTGGTCATTATGAATGCTTCTCTGAGTTTCAAGTGCTAGTGGGCATTCATCTAAGAATGAGTGACAGTTTTAAAAGATTGTAATAAAATTTGATTTCTGGTTTGTTTACAAAGGCTAATAGGAAGGTTTATGTCTAAAGCCTATTGTAAGGTGTTCTGCACATGGCAGAATGCATTTTTTCTCAATATCAATATTTGTATGTTTGATGGAATATTTTATCAGATGTTCAGAGGTTTATTTTTTTCCCCAATGAATGTAAAATATTTTCCATTTTTAATGTATGGAATCTGAGGATTGTACATAGTGGATAAGGAGTGAGTGCCAATGGAAGATACATGGGGGTACATGGAACAGACATGGTGTTGTGGGATGGGGGAATAAGTGAGTGAGGTGCGATGTTTAGTGGAACTTTAAACAATGTTAGGAGCCATTCTGCTGTTGCTGAGAACCAATGCGGGCCTTCTCACCCTGTGCACCTCTTCACCCACACTCCTCCTGAATTGGTTTGCAGCTCACAAATTGCACTTCAAACGCAAACCCTGTGAGAAATGACAAAATTCCTGGGAAAAGTCACACAGTCAGGAAATGGTGCGACTTGCAGAACATGCTGCTGAGAGGGATATTGAGCCCATGATATACAGGTGGCCACTGAACCTTAGCCTGGAATCTTCCAGACCGTCCTGTAGCAAAAGGTTTGGCGGGTGGGAGAATTTAATTTAGCGGGAGGCTAAAAGTCAGTTTCCCGATGGCAGGATGAACTCTTGCAATTACATTTTTAGATCTTCAAAGGTGGTTGTGGTTCCCAATGAACAGTGTCAGGTAGCCCTTTTGCATACTTTTGCATGTGGCGCTTGCTCATTCAAAGGCCAGCTCACCATTCCCGGACATTCTCTCTTCCATCGTCTTCCGTCAAGAAAAAGATATAAAAGTCTGAGGACATGTACCAACCAACTCAAGAACAACTTCTTCCCTGCTGTCATCAGACTTTTGAATGGACCTACCTTGCATTAAGTTGACCTTTCTCTACAGCTATGGCTGTAGCACCACATTCTGCACTCTCTCCTTTCCTTCTCTATGAACGGTATGTTTTGTCTGTATAGCGGGCAAGAAACAATACTTTTTGCTGTATGTTAATACATGTGACAATAATAAATAAAATCAAAAATCAAATAAAATCAAAAATCAAATCATTAAGTTTTCCACCAGTGAGCAATTCAAACATTCACATTTACAATTGCTCACTGGTAATGGTGTGCTTCTGGTAAGGTCGATCTCTTCCTGGGCTTTGGAAAAAGTCACCGCTGCTTTGTGTTTCTTAGGGACAAATCAAAAATGTCAGCCTTTGCTTGTAATAAGATGTCGGTAGGGCAAGTTGCTTGAAGGCTGGACAAGGGAGGCAGTGTCAGCGGGGAAGGGTGGAGCAGAGTCTGGGGAAAGAAACAAGACAGTGAGGGACTCTTTAGGAGTGTATGCATGTTATGCATGCCTTGGGTCTGACATAGGGTAATGGATGACCTCTCTGAGCAGTGCATCATAGAGAGATGGGTCTATAAGGCAGGTTCCAAGACTTGGGTCCTAAGGTTTGGGGACACTGAGAGGCAGAGGATACAGTTACAGTCAGAGAAGTGAGTTTGATCAGGTTGGGTGAAAGTGCTAGCCTCATGGTGGGCGGGCGTAGTGGATGGTCTCATGGGGGGGGGGCATGGAAAGTCAGGGTATAGCTGGCCTCAAGAATGGGAGGGGTCAGAATCAGGAGGGGCATGGGAATGTCAACAGTGATGGGACAGGAGGGAGTGCAGTAAATGATAATAGGATCCAGGATAATGGGAGGAGGTTGAAGGGCTGCAGGAGAGGGATTAATCACAAAGCGGTGATTGTGCAGGAGGATGGGGGAACCTTGGTGGGTAACGGGGGAGGATACAAGGTTCTTGACACACTGGCAAAACCTCACAAGCACCCTGTCTGAAGCTCTCAAAGTTGTTGCACGGTTTGTAAAACCTCTCAAACACTCGACAAAGGTGTGGTTGAAGGGAGGGAGGGAGCGAGGGAGGGAGAGAAAGAGGGAGGTAGATCAATGGATGGAAGCTTCCAAAAGGTATGGGTGGTGGATGGCAGGAAACCCCCAATTTCAAGCCTCAAATCTCATGGGCAAATGATCTTGGCTGATAAGGGCTTATGTGATAAGTCTTTCTATGATGCTATGGCAATGATCTCTCTATAGAGTCTCGAGGATAATGGACTCATGTTGAATATTGTCTGAGGAAGGTTTGTCGTACATGACTATCATCACCCCGGTCAATGTGAAATATCCCCACGCACAATCATGTATTAACCAGAGGAACACTCATCCTCCAGGATGTCCTTCACCTGGAAGGGGTGGAGTGGGGATGCCATGCCAAGCTCTCACAACATTCTGAACCAGTCCCAGGTGCCACAAGTTTTTGAAAGACCTCAGTGATTGCAGGGCTGGCTCCTTTGGGACAAGGGATACCTCCAGAAGACCTGGCTAATGATGGCAGCTCATAGGCTGCAGAGTGCCACTGGCAAGAGCTATAATGTTGCACATGCTTCTACAAGGGCCCCCATTGAGCAAACAATAGTTCCCCAGATGTTTGGATCGCTCAGGCAGGGCTCTCCAATACTCACCACAGAATGTTCTGCATCATTGTTGTCTGCTACGCCGGGCACAACCTCGCTCATCAAAGGAGGATGTCTTGCCTGAACAAGACATGGAGGTTTGAGATATCTCCTCCATTAATGAGAATGGTGAAGATGATGGTGAGGACGAGGTCCAGGATCCTGTGGAGGCTCTCTGGAGTGTAGGAGGCTGAGGGGTGACCTTATAGAGGTCTATAAAATAATGAGAGGCATAGACAAGGTAGATAGTCAATATCTTTTCCCAAAGGAGGGGAGTCTAAAACTAGAAGGCATAGGTTTAAGGTGAGAGGGGAGAGATACAAAAGTGTCCAGAGGGGCAATTTTTTCACACAAGGGTGGTGAGTGTCTGGAACAAGCTGCCAGAGGTAGTACTATTGACGAGTACAATTTTATCTTTTAAAAAGCATTTAGATAGTTACATGGGTACGATGGGTATAGAGGGATATGGGCCAAATGCGGGCAATTGGGATTAGCTTAGGGTTTAAAAAAAAGGGCGGCATGAACAAGTTGGGCCGAAGGACCTGTTTCCATGCTGTAAACCTCTATGACTATGGCTCATGGAGAGGCAATTATAAGGGTACAACAGGCCCATGACTATTTAGTCACTAACAGATTCCAGGCAAAGTAGCTGTCAGTACTTTTCCTTACTATTTGGTTTTAAACCCTCTGTTGTTTGGTCGGCCATGCCTCCTTATTTGTAACAGACATTATGGTTTACTCTTTAATTACCTCCTTGATTTATGACAGCTGAATTAAATTGCATTATTTAACATCAGCCCTGCTGATGGTTTGATTCTTTGCATGTGCTGATATACAGAGTCCTTGCACTTAATGCACACATTGGAACCTGCAACCCATAAGTAGAAATGAGATTTTTCCAAGATCCTCACAGAGTCGATATGAAATACACATTGAAAGAAATATCAAATCTCACCTGGGCAAGGATGCACTCATGCCACACTCACACCTGCTCCCAACGGGAGTAGACCTTGCAGACAGCACTTTCAGGCAGAATCAGAAATTTGGGCACAAAGAAAAAATAGCGTGAGAATACCATTTGGTCCGTCACTCCTCCATGCACCTTGATCAGTGAAGTCCTTGTAACTGGTGCCTGATTGTCATTCATCCACCGTAACTCCATATTCCTTAACACCTTTAACATTCTGAAAATTATCAAAGTAACTTTGGAGTCGACTCAGTGACAAAGACAGTGACAACTGTGATATGAAGTGTTGAGGACCAACCACTCTAGACCCTTTGCAGAGTCCTACAAATGTAGATGGCACTAGTATTGTTGTGAAACTGTGTTCTGTCATTCTGGACACCCAGCCAGGTTTAACACCTTTTCTGCATGGACCCTGCAGAGCTCTTTGTGTGTCCAGTACAGAGACCCATTCTACTTGCTCTCCCCTCATGGGATAATACCCCAGTCCATTAATGATGTCTGGTGCACTTGCAATCCTTTCATGTGAAGTCTGTTCCACACATGATAAGGAGATGAGCAGGCCAAACAACCTCTCTTACACCCAAGGCCAACTTGCCCAATGTTTCCTTACATTCAGCCTTCACCTGCATGTTAGCTCAAAATGACAATTGAATGAGGACAGCCAGGAATGATTGGATGTGCACACACCTTCATTCTCCTAACATCAATGGAAGCCTCTGGTTTTCTATGGTTAAGGTCACAGTGGAGAGCTGCACTCTTTTAACCTTGAAAATGCATCAACGGTAGCACAGTGGTTAGCACTGCTGCTTCACAGCTCCAGGGTCCCGGGTTCGATTCCCGGCTCGGGTCACTGTCTGTGTGGAGTTTGCACATTCTCCTCGTGTCTGCGTGGGTTTCCTCCGGGTGCTCTGGTTTCCTCCCACAGTCCAAAGATGTGCAGGTTAGGTTGATTGGCCAGGTTAAAAATTGCCCCTTAGAGTCCTGAGATGCGTAGGTTAGAGGGATTAGCGGGTAAAATATGTGGGGGTAGGGCCTGGGTGGGATTGTGGTCGGTGCAGACTCGATGGGCCGAATGGCCTCCTTCTGCACTGTAGGGTTTCTATGTTTCTATGTTTCTAACTCATTGTTTGACTCCCCTTGAGGACTCTTTGCATCCAACCACATCTCACATCAGGGCAACAGAAGGAGATTCAATGACCTCTCAGCACATTCTGTGTCAACATCATTTTTAGAGGTCAGGACATGGTGACCTGCAAGTAATGAATTGCACAATGTACCCAGGCCACTCACTCACGAGTGAAGGAAATGTTTAAGCACCTAAAGGTTGGAATATTCAGTAATCATGACGTTGATAATGTGAGAAAAGTGACTCTCTCGGAGGACATTAATGGACTCTGTTGGGGGACCATGTTCCACACCCTTAACTACCCATGACCATTGAAGCAACTCGCAACAAGATGAGAATCCAGAAAATTCCAAACAGGGCAAGTGACCACATGTTTGCATGTGTCAGAACTATATACAATAGTTGTACATCTGTGCCATCTATTTGCCTTCAAAACTTATTTGTCTTTCTTTTCCATTATTAATCCTAGGTGGAGCCCTGACAATCACACTGAGATGGAGGCAGCTTGCTAACTGCTATGCCCTGTAGTGTGTGATGATTTTGGTGTGCGCCTCTGATGACCCAAGGTCCAGAGGACCCTGGCTTGCTCAAGATCTCCTTCACAGGTGTAGATGCACCCTCCTCAGCCTGACCTGCTGGAGGCGATGGTGTCACTGGCAGAGGGGAGGTTGAATGGCAGGGCACCCTTCGAGAGTCCTGAGATGAAGCCCCTTGGTGCACTACTCGTGTGGATATTCAATCCCTGTCGAGACATGCATCAAAATAATCTCCGGCAAAGGAAGGCTCCTTTCCTGGCTTTGATGGAAGGCATCAAAAAATGAGACATGTCTGCAGATCTGGGTTGAGTGTTGGATACCAGAGATTGGAATGTTTTAATTGTTGATGGGATATCTGCTGCCCAAAGTTCGCAATTGGACATAAACATATTTGTGTTTTGCTAATTTTTTCGGCAGGGGAGTGCATTGCAGGGTGCGTGGTGGGGATGGAGGGAAACTTTACAAATTGAGGAGAAGGACTCATCTTCGACCTGTTTGAGCTTCCTTGTGCCTTTCCTGTCTTTGATCTTTGGGACAGGCTACAGAAATGTTTCACAGCGTCTCTAGATGATCCCAGAAAATGAGGGGGCTGGAAATACATGCTTCATTCTGCCAGATCTGACTGGGCCTACACTCCCCCATCCCAGAAATGAACAGAAATCTCATGATAATGTAACAGGCAAAGACTGAGCATTCACTGAGAGTTGAAGTGGGGGGGAGGAGCGGGGGGGAGGGGGGGGGGGGGTGGCGGCAAGGATCAGCAAATTTAATTCTGATATTTTTTGCTGTACTTATCTTACTGGAAGTCCATTTTGTCAATGATTAGCATGCTGAAAATGCAAAAGAACAAAACTATATAGTAACAGAGAATAATGTGTATTTACATCTTTACAGATATAACCTAGTGAAGTGTATTTTATGGGTATGTCCAGCTAAAGTAAAGTCAGAATATCAGTCAAGCAGTAACATTGTGTAAAAAAAATGGTATTGGATGGCATTATCAGAGGCACAATGTACAGTGCAAATGAAATAAACCCATTATTGCTCAAAATCCATTTTGAATGTACTGTGCAAACATTTTGGAAATTTAACACAAGGAATCATCAAGAAAGTTTGATTTATTTTCTTTCGGAAGGTGGAGATTTTATAAATAATTTTTGAACAGCACTGCTGGAGAGTGTCTTACCCATTTGAAATGCAAATTTAAAATGTAGGTTCATACTGCATATAGTTCTGCCTGCTATTAATTTTGAACAGTTGGAAGATTGTGTGTAGTGTGTACCTGACTTTAACAGTGAGCGAGGTTCCCTGCTGGCAGCACTAAATTGGAAAATGATTCCTAGTGAAGTGATGTAACTGAAGTGCTCAAGAAATGAAGGAAATTGAAAATCTTGGTCCAGTCAAGTTCTTTCTGATGTTGAGAGGTTCAAATACTAAGGAACGCATATTAAAGTCAAGACTTAATTGGAATGAAAAGTCAGGTGGAAACATTTCATTCAAAGGGTAATATAGCTTTAGGTCAAGTTACCTGATAAGATTATCGAAGTGGACAGTATAAATCGCATCAGGGTACAATTCAATGTATTTATGGAATCAAAGGATATGGTGTAAACTTGGATATGTGAGAATGATCAATCAAGTTTCTGAGTGCAATTGTTTTCTTGTGTTTCTAAAACTTAGTATTGGAGCAAATTTTACAAGTTAGTTCTCCCATTTCATATATTTTGCTTCAATGAATCGATGAAGAATTGTGGTGGCCACATTAAACAAGTTATTCTTTTCACTCAGATTCCTGATGCTCATTTCCACTCTGTGCTGGGAATGCAAATTTTAAAATCTTTTATTTCCTTCGGTTCTAAAATCAACTAGCACTCTGCTGGATTTGATACAAAGAATGTTTGGGAAATGCTGCACTGGCTTTCATCAGAGACATCCTCTGGACTGTTTAGACAATGGGTTATCTAATCTGGGTGACCAACATTGCGTGAATGACAGGAAAAAGCTTCAGTGCAGTGGTTTTCTCTCAAGACGACCACACATTCTCTCACTCCAACTAGGGCCCTCAAAGGACAAAGGAGTTATTCGAGAGCAGGCTGGTGTTACCAGTGTTAGACATGGCTGCAGGTGTTGAAAGGGCATGGAAATGCTATGCATCCCAAACCTACATCGGTCCCAACAAGATCCCTCACCCAAACTAAACTTGCCATCACAATTACTCCTCCTTTTCAGTGAGCACTCCTTTGGTAATAATAATAAAGAACAAGTGAGTCGCTGGTGACTATTGTCTTCTTTCTT
Organism: Mustelus asterias; assembly: GCF_964213995.1. Classification (NCBI taxonomy): domain Eukaryota; kingdom Metazoa; phylum Chordata; class Chondrichthyes; order Carcharhiniformes; family Triakidae; genus Mustelus; species Mustelus asterias. The sequence continues at coordinate 84,104,163 of NC_135806.1, read as the reverse complement.
TTATTTACAAGGTTTTTTACAACAAGTCACATATGTTAAGTATTCATAGGATTTATTAGTACTAATAAGGCGTATTAGTGTTGGTAAGGTTTTTATTTTGGTAGCAGCAAAGTTAACTAAGAAAGAAAGAAAAATCAGGGCCGCTCCAACGTTGAGAGTGAACATCCTGTGCAATGTGTGAACTCCAGGATAACTATTTGTGCAGGTGATGGTGTCAGTTGCAGCAGCTTGAGCTCCGGGCTTTGGAACTTGAACAGCAGCTGGTGTCACCGTGCTGCATCTGTGGGGCTGAGAGATATGTGGAGTTTATACATGTGGTCACCACACAGCTTAAGGATATGAGGGAGAGAGGGAACGGGTCTAGAAAAACAATAGTGTTAGGTGATTAGAGGAAAAGATCGGTGTTTCTGCAGCCGCAGCCATGATTTTCAGATGGTTTGCTGGCTCCCTGGTGCCAGGTTCAAGAATGCCACTGTGTGGCTGCAGAGCACCCCGACGGGAGAAAGGGTGACCAGCCAGCAGTCATTGTCCACATCAGCATCAATGACAGGTAGAAGGAGGGATGTGGTCCTGCAGTCAGAGTTTAGGTAGCAAGATTGAAAATTAGCAAGTAAATTTACTATACTCTGGATTACTCTGAGTGCCGCACACCATACAGAAACAGGAGGGTAAGACAGATGAATTCATGGCTGGTAATATCATACAGGAAGGAGGGCTTTTGATTCTTGGGACATTGGGATGGGCTTTGGGGAAGATGGGACCTGGAGGATGGGTTGCACCTGAACAGAGCCAGGATTGGGTTCCTTGCAGGGCTTTTTGTTAATGCTGTTGGGGAGCATTTAAGAAACTCAGCGGGGGCGTAGGAATCAGGAGAAAATATCAATAGAGGAATACTAAGGTGCATAAAATACTGGGTGAGACAGATAGCATTAGAAAAGAGAATAGTAAGTTAATAAATGGGGTCAGCATACGGGAGAAAGTAATAGAGTTTAAATCAGGGTTACAGTGCTTGCATGTTAATGCAGAGTGTAGTAAATAAGATAGGTGAGTTCCAGGTACAAATCGACATGCGGAAATATGATGCTGTGGCTACAACAGAGACCTGGCTCAAAGAAGTGAAGGACTCTGAAATATTCCTGGATACAAGGTGTGCAAGAAAGATAAGAAAGGAGAAAAAGGAGAAGGGATGGCAGTATTGATTAAGGAGAATATTGCAGTGTTGCAAAGGGGTCAAGGGCATAATCCATTTGGTTAGAGATAAGGAACAAAAATGGTGTAATTACATTGCTCGGTGTAATCTGTACGCTACCAACTAGTGGGAAGGATGTAGCTGAAGAGATCTGCAAGGAAATTATAAAGTAGGGCAAAAATTATAGAGTAGTTGTAGTGAGGGACTTCAATCATCCAGATATAGACTGGGATAGTGGTCATGTAAAGAGCAAAGCAGGCAAGTGTTCCTAGAGTATTTTCAGGAGAGTTTTCTACAGCTGTATACGTTCAGTCCAATGTGAAAGGAGGCATTGCTGGCCTTGATTCTTGGGAATGAGGTGGGCCAAGGGGATCAATTGGCAGTCAGAAAACATTTAGGGATCAGTAATCATTGTATCATGGGGTTTAGGATGACTTTGGGAAAAACAGCAGACAATGCAGAGTAAGAACAATTAATTGTTAATAACTATTAATGATTAACTATAATCAAAGACAACTTCAATGGGTGTAAGAACAGATCTGGGCCAACTAGTTGGAGTCAAAGGCTGGCAGGAAAAATGATAGCTAAACAATGTGTTGCTTTCAAAGAGATAGTTCAGGCTCAGCCAATGTATATCCCCTAAAAAGGGAAAGGTATTGCAAACAAATCCAGAGTTCGCTGGATGACAAATGGGTTAGAAATTAAGATAAAGAAGTAAAAATGTGCTTTTGACAGGTGTTAGGTAGAAAATAAATCAGGCTGAATTCAGAAGGTTCAGAGGGAATGTAAAAATAGAAATCTGAGAAGCAGAGATGGTGTTTGAAAAGAGACTGGCAGTTAAAATGAAAAGGAATCCCAAAGCCTTCTATATGCATTTAATTAGTAAAAGGGTGTTAAAAGGAAAAATAGGGCCAACTAGGGACCACAAAGGGAATTTACACATGGCAACAGGGAACATGGCTAAGGTTTTAAATGAATACCTTATATCTCCCTTTACCAAGGAAGAAGATGCTATCCAGGCCACTAGAAGGGTGTAAAATTAATCAGGAGAAAGTAATTGGATAGGTTCATAGAATCATAGAAACCCTACAGTGCAGAAGGAGGCCATTCGGCCCATCGAGTCTGCACTGACCACAATCCCACCCAGGCCCTACCCCCACATATTTACCCACTAATCCCTCTAACCTACACATCCCAGGACTCTAAGGGGCAATTTTTTTTAACCTGGCCAATCAACCTAACCCGCACATCTTTGGACTGTGGGAGGAAACCGGAGCACCCGGAGGAAACCCACGCAGACACGAGGAGAATGTGCAAACTCCACACAGACAGTGACCCGAGCCAGGAATCGAACCCGGGACCCTGGAGCTGTGAAGCAGCAGTGCTAACCACTGTGCTACCGTGCCGCCCTACTGTGCTACCGTGCCGCGCTTAAAGCAGACAAGACACCAGAACCAGATGAGATGTATCCAAGGATACTGAAGAAAGAGAGAATGGAAATTGCAGAGGCACTGACCAAAGTTTTCAGCTTTCCTTAGACTCAGGGGCCAGAGGCCTGGAGAATTGCAAATGTTATACCCTTAATCAAAAAAGGATGCAAAACTAAGGCCAGCAAGTACAGACCAGTTAGTTTAACTTGGGTGGTGGGGATACTTCTCAAAATGATAATTTTGGACAGAATTAAAATAGTAACATGGACAAATGTGGATTCATTAAGGAGAGCCGTTAAGGGATTCTTACAGAAAAATCATCTTGAAATAATTTACTCGTGTTTTTTATGGAGGTAACAGAGAGGGTTGATGAGGGACTTGCTGTTGATGTGGTATATGTAGATTTCCAAAAAGCATCTGATACAGTGCCATACAACTGATTTGTGAGAAAGTTATAGCTCATGTAATAAAAGGAACAGTAGCAAGATGTATACAGAATTGGCTGAGTGACAGGAAACAGAGAGTAATGGTTAATGGATGTTTCTTGGACTGGGCGAAGGTTTGTTATGGAGTGCTCCAGAGGTTGGTATTTGGACCCTTGCTTTTTCTGAAATATGATAATGATCAAGACATTGGTGTACAGGGAACAATTTTAGTATCTGCGGATAATACAAAACTTGGAAGCATTGTAAACTGTGAGGAGGGCAGTGTAGAACTTCAAAAGGGCATTGACATGTTGGTGGAATGGATGGATTGGTGGCAGATGAATTTGAATGTGGAGAAATGTGAAGCGATATCCACAGCACATGTGACGACTTCAAAGAACTCCAATAAACTGATTAAACGTGATTTCCCTTTTACAAAGCATGTTGATTCTACCTGATTGTCTTGAACTTACCTAAGTGCCCTGCCATAACATCTTTAATAATGGTTTCTAACATTTTCCCTATGGCAGATGTTAGGCTAACTGGTCTGTAGTTTCCACTTTCTGTCTCCTCCCTTTTTGAATAAAGGAGCTACATTTGTAATTCTGGATTCTTGTGTCTGCCTTCCCTTTGTAAATGACATCAGAGATGGATGTGGTACTGGTGGGATAATGCAATCCAACATAATCATGGGTGGCACAGTGGTTAGCACTGCTGCCTTACAGTGGCAGGGACCTGGGTTCAATTCCAGCCTTGGGCGACACCCTGGGCCCGATTTTATCATTTTCATTCTAAGTGCTGAATCTGGGTGCAGTTCAGATCCGACTTGGAAACCTGTTCTCAGGCGCCCCCGTACGCACTGAGCCTGAAAAAAAAATCGCGAGTCTGAATCGTGCTGTGGGTGGGGCTTATTGCACCCGAAATGCTGCCGCTCTGATCGGAGCTTTGAGTTGTGCATGCGTGGTGAAAAAAAAATTTGAAAAATGCGCCCCTGTCACATCGCTCCCGGGCTGCAAAAGACGGATAAAGCAACCCAGGAGCAAAAAGCGGGAGCGATGGCCCCCACAGACATCACCCCACCCCCACAACATAACGGTCCCCCTTATCCATCCAGCCCCCTCACTACCCAGACCGATTGTGACCCTCTGCCCCCCTTCCCTCTGCCCACCGATCACCCGCAGAGTGGCAGCGGATCCCCCCAGCCCCTCCTCAACCAGAGAATGATCTGGCCTCCCTCCCTCCCCCCTGCACCAGAGATACATCTGACCCTCCTCCCTCCCGCTCCCCACCAGAGAACAAAGTGGCATTTCTCCCCCCCACCAAAGAATGATTGGATATCCACTCCATCTGACGAAGGAGCAGCGCTCCGAAAGCTAATGACATTTGCTACCAAACAAACCTTTTGGACTTTAACCTGGTGTTGTTAAAACTCTTACTGTATTTACTCCAGTCCAACGCCGGCATCTCCACATTATTCTTACAGCTAGCCAATTCCTGATCCAAACCGCTAAATCACCCTCAATCCCATGCCTCCGTATCTTCTGCAATAGCTTACCGTGGGGAACCTTATCAAACGCTTTACTGAAATCCATATACACCACATCAACTGCTTTACCCTCATCCACCTCTTTGGTCAGAGAGTCAGTGCAGACTCGATGGGCTAAATGGCCTCCTTCTGCACTATAGGGATTCTATGATTTTGTTATAATTCCTTTCAATCCAATTTCAGTGGCTCCAATGTACTGTGTGCCTGTATAACATAGGAATTTCAAGCTGGCAGAAATGGAAGAGGTAATATTCTGATGGCAGTTAGTTGCAAAATGATCCAACAGTATAAGAATAATACAGTACCTATTCTTAATTTTTCATCAGAAATGCAGCCTCTGAAACCCAGCGACTAGGTGATGGAGCAATTGCCAGCCTTTACACCCAATGGACATCCAGCTGTGTTCCTACTGGCAAAAGCACATGCCCACCAAGAATTCTGATGGGGAAATCCTTCCCACCATTGTTATGATTGGAAAGGTTGCAAGTTTTCAAGGTCTATGCAAATTTATTGATAAACAGCAAGAAAACTCAAAATATCTACTCAGTTCTAATACACAAAATCTTTCTTTCATATTCATCCTTTCCTTTTATTCCACTTGTTATTTAATTGAAAGGAAGCTACTTAAGATGCATATAATGTAAAACTAATGAGTGGTGGTGCACTGTACAACTGTTTTACATTTGTATAGCTCAGTGATATGTGTTATTTCTGAAGGCTCCTTTTACGGAGTAGCTTATTGGAGTTGAATCTTGTTTCAAGCTCCATTTCCAATGAGATGCAGAAGTTCAATTATTAAATTTATCAAGAACATTCAAGTTTAAATGCAATTACTGGATGGGTAACAAGTAAAATAAAAATCAATATCTTGTCTTCATGATTTTAAAATCAACTCGGAAATGCTTGATAAACATAACTGGTTACATTTGTGAAGTGCTAAAACAGGTTAACATTTCAGGTCTTACCCTTTGTTGCCTATATTTTATCAACAGTTGCAAACTAACTTGCTGTGTGGCTCCAGACTTTTATATTTTTATTTCAGACAGTAACTTCATTGCAGTGTTCATGTAAGCCTACTTATGACGCTAATAAATAAACTTTAAAATCTTTAAATTTATTTTCTGATGTTTCTATGACAACAGTTTCAGTTTTATCTAAGTCCTAATAAAAATATAACTGCATTACCAAGAAATTTCACATTTGCATTTGGATTTCCATAAATCACTGTTAAAAAAAGCCAATTGGTAAATGATTACTCCACAGTTCATTTATTCAGTCATCCAGCGACTTAACCAATCTGACAAAAAGAGAGAATTTAAGGGTCAGTTTGAGGAGTGTAATTTTTGTCTAACGAGTTTATTGTTGTGCCTCACCAGTAATCCCATTCCAATTCCCAGGAACAAGATTGTTGGAGTATCTGGAGATGCCTACACCTGCTTAGTCAAAATAATGGTGACTGGCCTTTTAGAGCAGTAGATTGACAGAGTAGCACCTTGTCAATCCAAAAGTGGACCCAGATGGTGAGGAAGAAAGAAGAGACTTTTTCCTCTTTTCAGGATATGAAAGAATCATTGGGTCATTTTGTTAAGGCTATCATGACCACTTGTTACTGCTAAGTCCTTGTTGAGGACCAGAACAGAACTGATGCCTTCCCTAAGGTCATCCACGTGCAGGGTACCTATCAGAGGTGCTTTGGTTGGAATGCCTGGGATGCCCCTCAACTGCCCATGCTCAATTTGGTGAGCATGTTTGAGGGGCTGAAAGCCAGCCATTCCATTTTTCAACCAAAGCTGACCTTCTCCGGAATTTACTCTTGGCTGATTCCCAACAACGTGCAATTTCTGTGCTATAATTTGATTTTTAGAGGCTGATCTACTAATAGTTGACTAAAATTTTGGAAAAGCAGTAGAAATATGAACCAATTACATCATTCTTCATGGGTTCCCATGGCTTTGCTATTGAAGCTATAACAGTGAAATAGGAGAGGTACCGCAGAAATTAATCTCCTCCTGTAAGGAGGACTTGGAAAGGTACTGCTGTATCCAAATGGAAATTGGTTATGAATTGTTTATATTGCAATGTTTGATGAGCAAAGCAAGGCATGAATCATCCATGATTCAAAGTTTGTTACATCTATTATCTGAAAAGAATAGCAGGGCTATGAGGAGAAGGTGGGGGACTGGCGCTAGGTGACCTGCTCCTTTGAAGAGCCAGCACAGCACGATGGACAGAATGGTGGAACCGTTCTATGATTCTTTAATTCAACTGTCTAAGGAAATAGCTGTAGGCAATCTACTGATGAAAGTAACTGCGATCCGTACTGATCTAGTCACTGAGTAATATACCTATACCCTGAAACAGCAGTGAGTGTTCACTGAGCTCAGAAAGAATGAGGGCTAGGGGAGTAAGTGAATGTTCAATCTGTATTGCTGGCTACTTAATGCTGAAGAGTACATATTAATAACACAGACAGACAGAAATAAGAGGAGATTTATGGATGGAGGGGATAAAATTCAGCTTGGGCAATAAGTCAGAAGTGAGTGAGAATGAATTTGCTCTTGTTTTACATTCTGCTGGACTTACTTTCCCATTGGTGGAAAGAGTGAGAGAAATTGAGGCAGTAATTATGAGCTGAGGCTCAACCTAGACAGGGACGCAAAACGGGCTGTGATGGATTGGCTGCCCAGTACACAACCTGCTCAAATTTCCTTTCCAACTAAGTCAATGGGAAGGAGTATCAAGCCGAGCATTAAATGGGTGACCAATGCAAGACTGCTCACTTAATATGTCCTCCAAAGTTAAATTTCAATCTCCAAGTGATAGAGTAATAGACTGAGCAAGAGACAGAATTAGGAAGATGGATTGAGACTGATGGAGGCTGCACAGCCCTCTTTCATTTTCCATTGTGCCTGGATAATGAACAATATCTGGTGCCAATGAGGAGAATAATCAGAGATATTAATTGTTCACATGTATGCATTGAAATATTATTAATCAATGCTGTCCCTATCTTAACCATAAGGAATTCCACTTGCCAGCCTGAAATTTTCTTGACAACAGCATTGTGCTGAAACTCTAGTACAATCCTATAATACACATATTGCTTAATATAGGAATGAATTGGTTTATTTGGCAGATGTCTCATATGGTGTCTTTGAAGGTTTCTGTTCCGTGGAAGCATAATGAATGGTGACCTTCACAACTACAGAAAGGGCCTTCTCAATCTTTGATGTTGCCTGTAAATCAGCTCAGTCACTGCCTCTGCAGTAAAACAGTCGTTTTGAAGACAGATCTTCTGTAATATATAATCAGACATGTCTGTATGTACAAAACCTTGAATATTGAAGCACCAAACATACCACCTTGGGTGTTATTGAACTTGGTAGTCTCCTCTCATGAACTGGTTCTCTTCAACTTGTTAGCTGTAATTTATACTGTAGTAATAATTGCTGAGGTAAGTATGTACTAAGCATGCTGGAGCTTTCAATAAGAAAGGTAACAAGGTTAGCCACTGGAATGGGATTCTCAGTAACTCATGAGAAACACAAGAATAGGAGCCTCTCAGAGGCTTGGAATTTTTTTTTCTTGTTAGAGATTTACATTTTATGATTTAGAAATAAAGGTCAAATAGACAAAAACAAATAGTACAAGATGTCATACATGATACCTGTATGATTGGATGGTGAGATGTTGGTTGTGATTCAGTGGTTGGTTGGTGGTATTAATAGTTTCTGATCCACAGAGGGAGTATAAAATAGATGGTTGTTTTACGTGCATGTATGATTCTGTAGTTGCCTGGCCTTGGCACATATCAGGTCAAATCTGTACCCTGAATAAAGAAAAACACTTGCTTGGAAAGAGAATTATGTATATAATTACTTCAATGTACTCACCCCAGCAACCAAAATGGTTAACTAGAAACATCAGTTTCCATTCCTCACTTGAAGCCTTTTGTCATTGGAAGATAATCATGTATTGAATATGACGATTTTACAGTTATAGCATGTAAAATTTGCTCTAAAATTAGCAGTTGTTACCTTTCTAAAGCTCTTTAGAAGAACTGATAGGCTTCGACAGGGAGCATTTTCTGCCCATCCTTAAGCAAATAACTAGAACATGTGAAAGAGGCAGTTATATATAATAGAGGACGGAAAGGTGGATAGTGTGGTATTTGTAGATTTCCATGGCCTCCTGACACATATTACAATCATAGGACCATAGAATCCTTACAGTGCCATTCAGCCCATCATGTCTGCACTGACTGTCCAACAGAGCATCCCACCCAAGCCCTCCCCTCCACCCTATTCCCATATCCCCACACATTTACCATGGCTAATCCATCTAACCTCCACATGTTTGGACATTGACGGACAATTTAACATGGCCAATTCACCTAACCTGCACATCTTTGGACTGTGGAAGGAAACCGGAGCACCTGGAGGAAACCCATGCAGACATGAGGAGAACGTGCAAACTCCAAAGGCCAGACTCAAACCAGGTCCCTACAAGATTGGCATAAAGAAGACTTGGAGGTTGGGATTTTCATTCTGGAGGTTTGCAGGAGGAAGACAGGCTAGACTGGAAATCAGGCTAACCCCCTCCAGGATGATTGAAGAGGCAGGCTGTTCTAAAGGCCTGCCTCAGTGCATTGGCACTGCGTTAAAGATTGAAAAAAAAATTATCCCTCGAGCTCTCATCCCTCATCCCCCCACACCCCATCCATGCCGATCCATTCTACCTCATTTCGCTGTATCATCCCATAACCCCTCATACCCCCTAAGTCATGCTATACCCTTCTACCTACTCCTGATTGCCCTTCATACCCCTATACCAACCCATACACCTCACTCATCCGCATAGCCCTTTATAGTCCCTATTCCAACATACTGCCAACTAATGCCAACCCATGTGCCCACTCTTTGCCTTTACCCTTTGCCTTTACACACACCCCATTCCCCCCCCCGCCCCCGCATGCGAACTCCCCCAATATCAACCATGGGCAAATTTCAAGAGCCACGCTGATACCTATTGATGCCATCACTATTTAAAGAAAACATCCATTAAAAAATTGAAATTTTTTAACCTATCTCTTATGAAAAGAAACATTTAACTGAAGAACTTAATTGGTTCCCTTAAATAAACAACAAATGTCAATTAATTTCTTCTGAAAACAAACATCTCTATTCCATTACCACTCGGAGCCGCAAATTTGGTTTGCTTGATATATGGAGAGTACACTCCTTATCTAAATGAAAAGTTGCAATATTTTTCGCAGTGGAGTTGCATGCATTTTGGATTATTGTATATTGTTCAGCTTCATTTGTTCCAACATAGTTACATCAGGGATCTTATCTTTAGGCTTCAAAGGAATCATGGCAAGTGAAATGATCTTCATTAAGTGAGTCTTTAGTGTACTCAAGAATTTATGAAAGCTCTTTTATGATGGAGATCCATGATGCCAATGTTCAGCATTAGTTGGTGCACAGAAGAGTTTATGACCCAAGTTTATGACCCAAGTCTTGCCTGCTGAGTGTACATATTGTGAATACAGGTGAGTGCCTCTCAATTTACCATCCAAAATGGACAACACATTGCACAACCAGTTCAAATTCAAAATATTATCCTTTAAGTGCTATATTATTTCTGTTTGAATTTGCTACATACACATCACTATTGGCAATTGACACTATAACTTAAACAGTGCCATACCAACATGCATCTGCAGGCATGAAATCTCAGAATCATGGAATTGCTACAGAAGAACTCTCCGACTGAGCAACTCACCGGGGACCAATCCCTCACCTTCTGCCCACAACCCTGCACATTCTTCCTTTTCAGATAACAATCCAATTTTCTTTTGAATGTCTCGACTGAAGCTGCCTCTACCACAGTCTCAGGCAATACATTTCAGATCGTAATGACTCACTGCATGAAAAAGATTTTTCTTATGTCACTTTTGCTTCCCTCTGTCCCATTATTGAAGACGATGCCTTCAGCTGCATTAGGTCACATGCTCTGGAATTCCCTCTCTAATTCTTCCATTGCTCCAATTTCCTCAACTTCTTTACGGCCCTCTCTGAAACCCAAATCTTTTGGTCATCCTAACTAACATCACCATCTTTGATTTGGTTTCTGGTGATGACTCTATGAAATGCTTTGTGATGTCTTCCGACACTGATGATTCTCATCATTTGCACTTTGTTGTATGAAACAATGGGGGCGATTCTCCCAAAAAACTCCTAACTGCTGAATTCACGGGAAAAATGGTGTGAATCACAATTGTTTTTGTCAGACTCAAGTTCAGACTCGAATCTCCCACATTCTGTGCAATGCAGAGGTCACAATCATAAATATCATTAAAAGCTCGGGGCGGGTGCAGCCTATTCATGCCGGAGGCTGACAGTTCCGGGCCTCTGCGCATGTGCAATTGCCCCAAACTGTCAGCCTCCCGTTTGCTGGCCAGCTCAATCGCTGGCCAGTCTGGGACTCCCAGAGTGCTGCCCTTCCACCCACGCACCGCCTGATCGTGGCCCACATGCCCATTCCCAGGCCAGCCCCAATTCCCCTCCCATCCCGGAGCACCCTGATCTCCAGCCCCCCCAGCAGTGATGATCCCCCCCCCCCACCTCAGCAGACTCCCCCCACCAAGGGAGGCAGATCCCCTTCCAGCAGACCCCAACCCCAGGCCGCCCCAATCACTGGCCTCCCTCCAGCCCTGACCGACCCTGTCTGCAGAGTGGCAGCAGGAGCCCTCACCCTCACCGACCACCCCCTAGGCCACGCCCCCAGCAGGCCCCACCCTCTAGAGCAAGGTGGAGGCAGGTTCAATCAAAGCATTTATTATCTGAAAAGGAAGAAAAAGCAGGCTAATGGGGAGAATTGTACAATCCCTGTAACCCCACGCCTTTAGCATGGCTAACCTGCACATCTTTGGATTGAGGGAGGAAACTGGAGCGCCCGGAGGAAACCCACGCAGCCACAAGGAGAACCTGCAAACTCCACACAGACAGCGACTCAAGGCCAGAATTGAACCTGGGTCCCTGATGCTATGAGGCAGCAGTGCCAACCACTGTGTCACCATAATCTATTCACTTCATTGCATTGGATTCAATTGTGATAGGGTCATGAACTATGTGTTCACCTAAATTAAATGCAATCATTTTCAGTTTGACATGGCTTCAATATCTTTTCTCCACCTAAGCCTGGATTAGTGATACGGTATTACGATTGACAACGGCAGGTATTGTGATTAAATTACCTGCTAAGTGAGGGAAGAGAAAGCTAAATCCAGCCAATTAAGAATGGCTGCATTGTGCATGCCTCATTGTGCAGGCTAACCAGCAATTAGCACAGGCTTATTCACAACAATTGTAATCTAACCATGACATTAACTGAAAAGACAATGCCTGGTTAGCTTGTCCATTGATGCAGAAGATATTGGGGGCGATTCTCCCTTTCTAACCCGCTAATTTTTTGGTGGGTTGGGTCAGGAGATTTGCACGTGCACCTAGGCCCCACCCCCTTGGCACTGCCCCCGGGCCCACCCCATTGGCACTGCCCCATGCCCGGTGGGCAGTACCAAGATGCCCTCTGGTCATGGGCACTTTGCCCCTTGAGCAGTGCCAGGGGGCACGGTCTGGCACTGCCAGGGTGCCTTTGCCCAGGGCACTATCCCCGCTGTCCGACCCCCTGGAGGGCCCCAATTGCCCCCCTTCACTCCAGAGGGGTCTCTCGCTAGTTCCCCAAAAGTGAAGGGCTAGCCTGAACCCCGCCGGAGTGAAATTGTACTGGCGGGTTGGGAGATGCTATCGGGCCCAGAGACTTCAGTCCCGGGCCCAATAATCACACTTAAATGATATTAAAATAAGATTAAAATGACTTATCTGCTGTTCCCGCCTGTTTCCTACGTGGTCCCGATGCGCCAGATTTCCATCGCTGGGACATGCGCGTGCATCAGAACGCGCACGTGCGAATCTCCCGGCCCAACCCACCAAAAAATTAGCGGGTCAGAATGGGAGAATCGCCCCCAATATCTTCTGCATCAATGGACAAGCTAACCAGGCATTGTCTTTTCAGTTAATATCATGGTTAGATTACAATTGTTGTGAATAAACCTGTGCTAATTGCTGGTTAGCCTGCACAATGAGGCATGCACAATGCAGCCATTCTTAATTGGCTGGATTGAGTTTTCTCTTCCCTCACTCAGCAGGTAATTTAATCACAATACCTGCCATTGTCAATCGTAATACTGCATCATTAATCCAGGCTTAGGTGGAGAAAAGATATTGAAGCCATGTCAAACTGAAAATGATGACACTTAATTTAGGTGAACACATAATTCATGACCCCTATCACAATTGAATCTATTGCAATGAAGTGAATAGATTATGGTGACACAGTGGTTGGCACTGCTGCCTCATAGCATCAGGGACCCAGGTTCAATTCTGGCCTTAGGTGACTGTGTGGGTTTGCAGGTTCTCCCTCTTTCTGCGTGGGTTTCCTCCGGGCGCTGTTTCCTCCCTCAATCCAAAGATGTGCAGGTTAGGTGGATTAGCCATGCTAAAGGTGTGGGGTTATAGGGATTGTACCATTCTCCTGCCTTCTCCCCATTACCCTGCATATTCTTCCTTTTCAGATAATAAATGCTTTGATTGAACCTGCCTCCACCATGCTCTCAGGCAGTACATTCCAGACCTTAACTATTGGCTGCATGAGAAAGTATTTTTTCTCATATTGCTTTTAGTTCTTTTGTCAATTATTTTAAATCTGTGTCCTCTTGTTCTTGATCTTTTCACAAATGGGGAACAGTTTCTCCCTATCTACTCTGTCCAGACCTCTCATAATTTTGAACACCTCTATCAAATCTCTTCTCAGAATTCTGTTCTCCAAGGGAAATAATCCTAACTTTTATCTTCATAACTAAAGTTCCTCATCCCTGGAACCATTCTCATGAATCTTTTTCACACTCTTTCCAATGCCTTCACATCCTTCCTACAGTGCAGATCTGGAACTGGATGCAATATTCCAGCTAAGGCTGAACTAGTGACTTATACAAGTTCAACATAACCTCCTTGCCCTTGTATCCTATACCATTATGAAGAAAGTCTGAGATACTTCATGCTTTATTAGCCGTTCGCTCAACCTGTACTACCACCTTCAATGACATATGCACCCAGTTCCCTCTGCTCCTGCACCCACTTTAGAATTGTACCCTTTATTTTATATTGTTTCTCTATATTCTTCCTACCAAAATAAATCACTTCACATTTCTGCAATTGAACTTCATCTGCCACCTGTCAACCCATTCTACCAACTTTTTAATGTTCTTCTGAACTTCTACACTATCCTCTTCACAGCTTACATTGGTTCCAAGTTTCATATAATCTGAAAATTTTGCAATTGTGCCCTGTACATCAAGGTCAAGGTTATTCATATATATCAGGAAGAACAAGGGTCCCAACACTGACCCTTGGGGAACTCCACTACAAACCTTCCTCCAGGCTCGAAAAACATCCATTGTCCACTGCAGGTTCTTTCTGTTTCCTGTCACTCAGCCAATATCATATCCATGTTGCTACTTCCATTTTATTCCATGAGCTATAACTTTTCTCGCAGATCTGTTGTTTGGCACTGCATTAAATGCCTTTTGGAAGTCCATGTACACCACATCAACAGCATTACCCTTATCAACCCTTTATGTTAGTTCTTCAAAAAAACTCCAGACATGATTTTCCCTTAAGAAAGTAGTATTGGCTTTTCTTAATTAACTTACATTTGTCCATGTGACTGTTTTGTCCTAAATTATTATTTCTATAAGTTTCTCCATCACCTAAGTTAAATTGACTGATCTGTAGTTGCTGGGCTTATCTTTATAACTTTTTGGAACAAAGATGTAATATTTGAAATTATCTGATCCTCTGGCACCACTCCTGAGTCTAAGGAAAACTGAGAAATTATGGCCACTGCCTCAGCAATTTTCATTCTCACTTCCCTCAGTATCCTTGGACACATCTCAGCCAGTCCCGGTGCCTTATCAACCTTAAGTAAGGACAGTTTTGTAGTACTTCCTTCTGATCAATTTAAAATCCTTTTTGTGTCTGAATTTCCTCCTCTTTCGCCAAAGCCTGGTGAGAATATTCTTTCTTGATACAGACTGGTGCAAAGTATTCATTGAATGCTTCAACTATGCCCTCTGCCTCCAAGCATAAGTCCTCTTGTAGGTCCTTAACTGACCCCAGCTACTCCTCATTTTACCAACCTTTTACTCTTTATATGCCTGTATTGGGATTCCCTTTTATATTAGCTGCCAGCCTCTTTTCATACTCCCTCTTTGCTTCTCTTATTTGCTTTCCCACCCCTCCTTTAAACCTTCCATATTTTACTTGGTTCTCCATTGTATTTTGCATCTGGCGTTTGTTGTGAGCATACTTTTTTTTCTTTACCTTGACTTCTGTCATCCAGGGAGCTCTGGATTTGCCTCTGATCTTTGGTCTTTCTCGGAACAAATGTTACTTGGTGAATTGCAAAGCTGTACACGTTTGAAATTTGAATGATCATAATCTCAGGAAAGTTGGAATGCCAGGAAGTTTAAAATAGAAAATAAAGTTGCCATCCTGTTCGCAGCTTTACAGACCTTTGCAGGTCTGAGAGAGTTTGAGTTAATTTAATCAAATTAACAAAAGCCCAAATTTTCTAACAAAAGTCACTTGTTGTTGTGACACATTAGAAGTTTCATGCCACAGTTACCCTGCTCACTTTCTGCATTTCTGTAATGACAGGACCAGCAATGGTGGAAACACCTTCTTCCAACAAATGGGCATATGATGAAATATTAATTCAGGGCTGTTGCCCTTTCTAATGAATCTAGCATGCAAGCTGTACAATATAAACTGTGGCCACATGAAATGGGCTTCCTTGATTAAGGAAGTATGACAAAGGGCAGTGGAGGGATGCACCAATATAGAGGAGATCCATTTCATCCATTTCTTGGGAAGTCGGTCACTGCCCTTTCTTTACCAAAATGTACAGTCTCACACTTTTGAGCTCCATTCGCTATTTTTTCTTCATTTCTTTTAAATTTTTGCAATTTTCTTTGCTGCCTCACAGCGCCAAGGACCTGGGTTCGATTCCCGGCTTGAGTCACTGTCTGTGTGGAGTCTGCATGTTCTCCCCATGTCTGTGTGGGTTTCCTTCGAGTGCTCCGGTTTCCTCCCACAGTCCGAAAGATGTGCTGGTTAGGTGCATTGGCCATGCTAAATTCTCCCTCAGTGTACCCGAACAGGCGCCGGAACGTGGCGACTAGGGGATTTTCACTGCAATTCATTGCAGTGTTAATGTAAGCCTACTTGTGACTGTTTAATAAACTTTAACTTTACTTTTAACTTTTTAGTTGCATCTTCTGTTTCAGTGTTATCTGTTAATTTGTATCACCTCCTCAAGATCTAACACCAAAATTTTGATATAGGTACTGAACAGTCGCAGCTCCAGAACTTAAAAAGTTTGGGCCACCATTATCTACTTCCAGACACCCTTAACTCCTAATCTCTGTATTTGACCTTCTCATTGTTTGAATCCAATTTCCTATCCTCCCACTTATTACACACCTCTTAAACTTCTCTGAAATTTCTCCTACTGTAAGTATCTTGTCAAAAACTTTCCTAAATGTCACTACAACCATTGCATTTCCTGGATAATCATTTGTGCAAGAAGTGTATTGAACTGGAGGGGCTAAACTCTAGGTTTTGCAGTTTGATCAGTAGCCGGTGTCACTACATTCACAAAGAGGAAAGGAAGGGAGGGCTTTATGGAAGGTGCTGTAAATATTGACAAGAATGAGGGACTTCACCTATATGGGTAGATTGGAGAAACTGGGACTGTTTCCTTAAAGGAGAGCGGGTTGGGAAGAGATTTGTTTGAGGAGTTCAAAATCATGAGGGGTCTGGACATAATAGAAAGAGAAACTTTTCTCATTGGTGTTGGAGTCAAGAATCACAGGACAGTGATTTAAGATGAATGGCAAAAGGATGAATGCAAAGGGTGGCTGGGATATTGGAAAGACTCCATGAGGATGCGTTGGAGGCAGATTCAATTTTGGTTTTCAAAGGAGAAGAACCTAAAGTTGAATATTAGCAAGGAAAAGGGTGGAGAGCGGAACTAGCTAAGCTGCCGCTGCAGACAGCTGGCAGAAACACAGTGCTCTCTGTGATGTAACCATCTATGATTTTGTTGCTCTGCCATGTGCTATCCCCACGATAAATGCCATGGGGTAGAAGAATTTATCTTTCCTTTTAAAATCTGTGCCAGTTACTTCTATTTCATTCTTATTTCCAATCGTTGTAATTCTACCGCGGCGCCCACCATGGAATCGAAGCAGGCAAGGGGCAGACAACGCAAATGTCTGTTGACCTTGGGCAGGAACTTCTGGTTTCGCTCGAGCGAGGCTGTTAAATCCCACCTAATACTTCCCCTATCTGGGATACGGCCTCGCTCATCCCAAAACTGTAAAATCCCGCTCGAGGTCAACGGACTTTTCCGTGATCTGCCCCTTGTCCGCTCCAATTCTCATGGCGGGTGGGACGGTAACATTGCGACCGTTAAGTTAACTAGTTTGCATTTCTCTCGAGAAACTCTTTCATGTTTTTAAAGTGAATACTCAATGGTCATTCTCCAGTCCTCTGGCATACATCTATACCAAATATAGCCATGAAATATAATTGAGAATGTCCTCACTTATCTTCCAATGATGTATTTTGTCAGGCCATGGCACTTTGTCACCTTTCAGCCTTATCTAAAACTTTACTTTCCTCCATCACAATACTGCAACTGGACCTCCTGCAGTATGGTTTCGAAATCCAGCACATCTGGTGCTGCAATTTGCTTTGTTTCAGTTGGT
Organism: Mustelus asterias; assembly: GCF_964213995.1. Lineage (NCBI taxonomy): Eukaryota > Metazoa > Chordata > Chondrichthyes > Carcharhiniformes > Triakidae > Mustelus > Mustelus asterias. Next base: position 84,086,681 of record NC_135806.1, on the reverse strand, counting down.
GCAGCTATTTCTACCTCTCCACCTCTGTGGCAGGGCATCATTTGGGTGATCCTTTAAAATTGATGGCATTTACTATCCTATCTCAAGCTAGCATCATCATTCTGAAGGCTGGATTCAGAGTTCACAATGCTTTTGACTGATTATCAATCAGTTGCTGCATTTTTCCATTCTTTACTGAGGATTTATTTTTAATTTTACTGTGGTTACTTGCTTCAATGGTAAAGATACATGGTGTGACAGAACCCAATGATATAAAGCCAGCATTTGTTGCTGAATTGACCTTGAGAAGGTGGTGGTGAGCTACTTTCTTGAACTGCGTCATTCTACAATGTGTAGGTACATCCCCAGTGCAGTTAGGGAGGGAGATCTAGAATTTTGACCCAGCTCCAGCAAAGGAAATATTTCAAAGTCGGTATGGGGTGACTTGGAGGGAAAATCGTGGGTGTTCCTATGTGCCTGCATAGGTAGGAAAGGTCGCGAGGTTTGAAGGTGTTGTCAAAGGAGGCTTGATGAGTTGCTCCTCAGGAATCTTGTAGATAGTATATGCTGTAGCCATGGTGTGCTGGTGGAGGTGGTGTTTAAGTTGATGGCTGAGGTGCCAAACAAGCAAGCTACTTCAACCTGGATGGTGTCAAGTTTCTTGGAAGTGCACTCATGAAGATAAGTGGGGCGTATTCTATCACATTCCTAACTTGTCTCTTGTAGATGGTAGTGGGCCTTTGGAGAGTGAGGTGAGTTACTTGCTGCAGAATGCTCAACCTCTGACCTGCTGTTGTAGGTAGAGTATTTATAAAGGTGGTCCAGTTAAGTTTCTGGTCTAAGGTGACCCCTTCAGAGTGTTGGAAGATTCAGTGATGGTAATGCTTTTGAATGTCAAGGGGCATTGGTTAAATTCTTTCTTGTGGAGATGGTCATTATGTGTGGTGCAACAGTTATTTTCCTATCTTTAAGCCCCAGACAAAATGTTGTCCAAACCTTTCATGTGGATATGGACTCCTTCAACATCTAAGGAGTTGTATCAGGAACACTGTACAATCATCAAGGAAAATCCCCAATTCCAACCTAATGATGGAGAGAAGGTCATTGATGAAGCAGCTCAAGATCGTTGAGCCTAGGATGCTATGCTGAGGGACTCCTGCAGATATGTTCTGGTGCTGAGATGATTGACCTCCGACCATATCCATCCTACTTTTTAATAGATCTGATTTCAGCTGATGGAGAGTTTTCCCATTGACTTTAATTTTACTGCAGCTGTTCTATACCACACTCAAATACCAACCTGATGCTAAGGCAGTCACTTTCTGCTCAAATTCATTTGGACCATTTTTGGATCAAAGTTGTGAGTGGTCTGGAGCTGACTTGTCTTGCAGAACCAAACTGTGCATCAGTGAACAGGTTATTGGTGAACAAGTGCCACCTGATAGCATTGTCAACAACGTCTTCCATCATTTTTCTGATGATTGAGAGTAGACTGCTAGGGTGGTACTTGGCTGGAATTGATTTGTACCACTTTTTGTGGACAGGACATACGATGGCAATTTTCCATTTGGTCAGGTATATGTCAGTATTGTAGCACCACTGGAACAGCTTGGCTAGGGGTATGGAGAGTTCAGGAGCACAAGTCTTTGGCACCATATCCAGGATGTTCTTGGGTCCCATACTCTTTCCTGTATCCAATGCATTTCTTAATGTTATGTGGAGTGAATCAAGTTGCTTGAAGACTGGCATCTATGATGGTGGTGACCTCAGGACAAGGCCAATGTGGACCATTCACTCAATACTTTTGGCTGAAAATGCTTCAGACTTGTCTTTTGCACTAACAAGGTGGGATGTATCACTGAGATTGGAGAATGTTCATGGAGCCTCCTTCTCCATTGTGCACCATTCATTATGGGATGTGGCAGAGCTGCAGGACTTTGATCTGAACCTTTGATTGTGGGATGCCTTAGCATGTTGATTTCGCTGTTTGGCATGCCTGTAGCCCTTGATACATGCTCAACTCATTTTCCATTGAGTTTCTAAAGCCGGTGGCAGGAACTCTATTTTTAAATTCAATGTGCCAGCAACCATTTCAGATGGGCATCATGCCCAAGTGGAATTCTTCATCTTTCAGTTGATAGCTGAGCCAGTAGGTGCTATGGCTGGAGATTGTGAGCTGAAATTCACCACTCGAGCTTTAATTCTTTGCCCCAAAAAATGGGTGAAAAGGGATTGAATTTCTTCAAAGTGCCCCAGGTTAATTTATAAACCAGCCTTTTGATTTTTACATTTCTGACCTGGACAGTCCCTTTACTGATATTGATGAAAATATAAAACTACGATTGAAACTGTGCATGAATAGTTCCTTTGATGTTGCCAACAATGCTTTTGAACCCACTCACCAATGTAAATAGTGAAATCTGAACAATGAGCAGCTCTGTTGCAGAGTATATGCAATGGTGTCACTGCAGTAACAGAACCTCGGTGGTATCTTCTGGATCCTTATTGACTCCAATGACACTTACCCATGATTTATGCAGATCTGTAACTGTTAATTAACTATTGTTTTCAGTTTTTGCTGCAGTCATCTGTTATGTCTGAATGGATAATCCGTCAGGTAATAACTATCTGCTTTAATTTACAAGCTCTCTGGAATACTGCTGCCAAAAAGTAACAGAAGCATTATGAGAGAGACTTTGGGGAAACTCCCAATTTTCCCATAATCTGATGATTGCTGTCCAGAATAACTTCTCTGTTTTAATTGTGTACGGCAACTTTCTGAAAATCTTCCTTAAATACTTTGAATGATACAATAATTACTTACTGAAATTAATAATATACTGAATAATTGATATTCTATAATCTATTCAGTGCAGAACCATTAATTCACATTGCTCCCTTCCCACCATGGTATTTTACCTTCTTCATCCGCCATACCTGGTGCTACAATTTCTTCCTTGGAATCCTCACCTATATTATCACAATGGATGTTGGATTTTTGTGTTTTCTTCTGTTGATTTTTCACAGCACTTGGATATGATGTTTATCTTCTCCTTTCTTTTGATATTATAATACGTATTGACTTTCAGTTACACTTAGCTGAATGATCTGACTCCATGCAGTTATCTCTTCTCTTGTGCAGTCACTCGGGATTGGGGATGACTTGCTTGCCTCCAGTTTGATGGGTTCTGAAATGCACCAATGTGCAAACTCTGCCACATATGGGCAGGTAGTGCCTGACCATTTGGGTAGATACATTGTTTGAGGTTTGTGCACACCTTCCAGTGCCTCGATTTTGCCTCTGCATATTCTCGACAAAGCTTCTCAATATGTTCAGTGCCTTCCTGGGTGTGTTTCTTCCGTTTTGGTCGGTCACAAGCCAGGGGCTCCCATGAGTAGGCAGGATGTTTTATCGTTTCAAGGGTGCTTTGAAGACATCCATTAAGCATTTCCACTGTCCTCCTGAGAGTCTTCTGCCACAATTGAGTTCTGAGTAGAACAAGTACTTCAAGAGTCTGGTTTCAGACCAACAAACTACTGTCCTGCTTATCAGACGTTGCACAGGATTGTGAGCTCGCCCTTGCCATCCACGAGATTGCCAACAGGGGCTCATGAAGTCGCTGATCTTGCCGGCGAGATCACAACTTTCAATTTTCACCACCCTTCACCAGTGAGGTAATCAGGTTCAAGCCCACAATCATTTAATTTACAAACTCTCTAGAATATTGCTGTCATAAAGTAACAGAAGCATTATGAGAGAGACTTTGGGGAAATCCCAATTTTCCCATAATCTGACGATTGCTGTCCAGAATACACAAGTAATTTTTTACCCTGAGCTGTGATTTTCCTTGCTTGCCCATCCTCCACCCTCCCTGCCAAATCTGGGAATACCGTATCCAAATGTCTCCTTAAATGACATCCCATTAGTAGCTCGGCTGTCGTGGCCCCTGGACAGTAAGGAGCCTCACAAGACCAGGTTAAAGTCCAACAGGTTTGGCCTTTGACCTGGTGTTGTGAGATTTTTTACTGTGCCCACCCCAGTCCAATGCTGGCATCTCCACCTCATGGCCCTTGTAGTCACATTTGGCATGGAGTTGTAAGGCAACAAAAGCTGGCTAGACTTAGAGGTAGAGGCCAGTTGACCTCTTTCTTCACCGATGATTTGAACATTTGTACAGCACATTCTGCTAGGGAGTATGTTGCTGATCTAACATGGGGAATACCATTTGATTTGACAGAATTTTGAAACTGTTCCACTGTGAATGATGTGCCATTGTCTGACACTAAGACCTCTGGGATACCATGAATGACAAAAACTTTCCTCAATTTGTCAATGGTGGCAGTCGTGGACTATATCAGCTGGACATCCAACCACAGAGACTGTGCACCCACTACTATAAGAAACATATGACCCATAAATGGTCCTGCAAAGCTGATATGTATTCTTGCCAAGCGTCTCCCTGGCCACTCCCAAGGATGCATATTCACTGTCAGTGGCAAGGTGCTGGATTTCACAACTGGCGCACTGACTAACTATCCTTTTGATTTCTTTATCAATGCTCAGCCACCAAACTTAACTTCTGGCGAGTGCTTCCATCCTGCTTTGTCCTGGATGTGAGTCATGCAATTCCTGTAATAAAAGTCATTTCCATTGGGGTGGACAATAACTCTAGCCCCATGAAACAACACCCCATCTTCTCAGCTTATCTCTGTCCTTCTTTGTTGGTAGGGTTTAAGTAGCTTTGACTTATCATATCACCATCCTTGCATAACCACGTTCTTAACTTTCAATAACACTGGGTCTCTTTCTGTCCACATCCTTATGTATTTAGCTGAGACTGGCAAAGTCTCTATCAGTGCAGCGCCACCACGATTTCTTATGGGACCAATGGTGATGAAAGTGTCTGCGGGAAAGGCAAATGGCTGAGTGCATCTGCATTTGATATTCGTGTCCCTAGGTGACGTTGGATTGTATAACTGTACATTGCTAAGAATAGAGCCAATCTCTGTACTCTTGCAGAGGCAATTGGTGACACTGGCTTATACTCTCTGAATGACCTAACAATTGTGGCCCAAAACTATTGTGAAATGCTGTCCATAAATGTACTGATGAAACTTTTTGACTGCATATGTGACCGTCAAGCTTTCTTTATCTATCTGGGAATAATTTCTTTCCGAATCTGACAACATCTTTGAGGCAAAGGCAATTGGCTTTCCCACTCCATCAAGCATTCTATGGGACAAAACTGCTCTTGCACCATACGATGATGCATCGCAGGTTGTTACCACAATATGAACATTAGTGACTGTCCGTGCGGAGTTTGTTTGTTCTCCCATGTCTGCATGGGGTTCCTCTGGGTGCTCTGGTTGTCTCCACAGTCCAAAGATGTGCTGGCTATATATATATATATATATATATATATATATATATCCCATGATGCTCCACATCACCGTGTTATCGCATAGTCACATGATGACCTGGTCTACACTAGCTAAGTAAAAATGTAATAATTTTAACAATGTGCTTCACTTTATTCTCATAGTCACTGTCATATCCAAATAGCCCTATAACTCCTGAGGTAATAACTAATTGTTTTAATTTACAGACCCTCTAGATTATTCCCTCCAAAGAATAACAAAAGCAATACAAGAAAGACAATACAAGAAATGTAATTGTTAAAATATGCTCACTGTCATCAGGATCCATTTCGTGTGCAACTAACAATTTGTGACCACTGTGCATATCATTGTCATCTTATTGGGTCATAAACATGTCTTCAACATCCATTTAATAAATTATTCAATATAATTCTCGAGGATTCATCTCATGAAAGATAGTCCTCTAGCGTGACAGATGAAGCTAGAATTCAGAGTTAAATAAAACTACCTTTTGTCCTTTGATTGTGAGTTTTCTGTTTGTATCAAAAAGATGACCTTGTTGAAAAAATAATTGCTCTGGTATTTTCGGAAGGAAGTAAGGGAAGATTACAGAAAGTGGGACAAATTGTCTATATATGTATTTGAGTACGTCAGTTTTTCAACAGATACTTGCTATTTTTATTGAAAGCAGCTGACAATAGTGCTGTAAGTGTACAATGAATACAGATGTGGACATTTTTGTATGTATTTTCGTCCTTGTGACATTCAAGGGCAGTGTATCAGAACAACTTATTATGAAACATGTCTAATTTACACTGCTAATTGGAAAATAAGAAGGACTCAATGTAATTTCCAATTGGCAGCTCAAACTCATCAATGCAACCTACATGAAGGAAACCTGCTTCTCAGTTATGCCATGCCAAAGCCAACTTGAATGCAGTGTAAACAATGACTAAATTTATCATTACATTTGTTTCATTTTAGTTATCATATTGGTCCATCATTCACTCTGCCTGAAATTGCTTATAACTTTTACAACATAAAAACATTTTATGTTGTAAAAAAAAGAAATTCACCACTGACAGTTGGACAATTCCCCACTTGGCATTGCCTGGGGGCAGTTGATGTTTCAATATATTTCTGATTTTTAAACAGTCTATGTACCTGTCTGTGTTTTGAAATAAAAGATGCTACATAGAATTTTGCTCAATAGTATTTGCCTTCTCACAATTGGATTGAATTTAATAAATTAGGTTATTTCTGCTCTGGCACAAGAGAACCACTGATCTGACCTACATGTGACATCAGTCTCACACATTGGTTCGCTCTTATCCCCCTCAGTTCAACAATGGATGGACAATAAATGTTTGTTTCACTCAAAAACAAAAAAAAAGAAAATGAGGATAATTGTAAATATGTGAGATTCTTAATTTTAGTCAAGCCAGACTCCTATTTATTGTCCACAGCTCAGCTTTCAATACCATTATTCCTACGAAGCTCATCTCCAAACTCTGTGTTCTGGGCCTCGGCTCCTCCCTCTGCGACTGTATCCTGAACTTCCTAACCTACAGACTGCAATCAGTAAGGATAGGCAACAACACCTCCTCCACGATCATCCTCAACACCGGTGCCCCACAAGGCTGTGTTCTCAGCCCCCTGCTATACTCTTTATAATTATGACTGTGTGGCCAAATTCCCCTCCAACTCGATTTTCAAGTTTGCTGATGACACCGCTGTAGTGAGTTGGATCTCAAACAATGATGAGACAGAGTACAGGAATGAGATAGAGAATCTGGTGAACTGGTGCGGCAACAATAATCTCTCCCTCAATGTCAACAAAATGAAGGAGATTGTCATTGACTTCAGGAAGTGTAGGAGAGAACATGCTCCAGTCTACATCAATGGGGATGAAGTAGAAAGGTCGAGAGCTTCAAGTTTTTAGGTGTCCAGATCACCAACAACCTGTCCTGGTCCCCCCATGCCGACACTATAGTTAAGAAAGCCTACCAATGCCTCTACTTTCTCAGAAGACTAAGGAAATCTGGCATGTCAGCTATGATTCTCACTAACTTTTACAGATGCACCATAGAAAGCATTCTTTCTGGTTGTATCACAGCTTGGTATGGTTCCTGCTCTGTCCAAGACTGCAAGAAACTACAAAATGTCGTGAATGTAGCCCAATCCATCATGCAAAGCAGCCTCCCATCCATTGACTCTGTCTACACTTCTCGCTGCCTTGGCAAAGCAACCAGCATAATTGAGGACCCCATGCACCCCGGACATACTCTCTTCCACCTTCTTCCGTCGGGAAAAAGATACCAACCGATTCAAGAACAGCTTCTTCCCTGCTGTCATCAGCCTTTTGAATGGACCTACCTTGCATTAAGTTGATCTTTCTCTACACCCTAGCTATGGCTGTAACACTACATTCTGCACTCTCTCATTTCCTTCTCTATGAACGGTATGCTCTGTCCGTATAGCGCACAAGAAACAATACTTTTCACCGTATGTTAATACATGTGACAATAATAAATCAAATCAAATCAACTCAAAATGAAAGAAAACTGCTTACTAGGAGATTAAACTATGTACGGAAGGGCAGCAATAGTCAGGTGCAGATGCGACCTTATTTTTTCAATTTGTGCAATTTGAGCGTGGGGCATTTTCCTGCTTATAACTCCAGATCAATTGCCTGGTGAAAAATTAAGATGAGCACAAGAAGTGCCAGTTGTAAGTAGAGCAGGCACTTCAATTGCACTTTTAATCACCCAGGATGTGCTGTCTGATCTATTTCTCCTTGTAGCTGACTGAGAAACTTTCCTCAGAAAAAGAGATGCTGTAAAGTATGAATTAATATATTGGTCGAAAAACTGTTGTCAAAGTAACAGTGAGGCTAATGGCACCAATATCACAGCAACCTCAGCTGAGGGCAGATGCACAAGTAAGTATGGAAACTTCGAAGTTGCAATTGGAGACATGCTGCTCTTCAATTAGCTTCTTAAAACTGCTTCTGTTTAGCTTTCCATTCACTCAGCCTCTGCACTGAATGACTTCTCATCCTCTGTGATTTTAATCTCCATCTCAGCTCATCCTGCTCTCTCTCCTCTGACTTCACTACCTTTTCATCTTCCCTTAATCTCCATTCCTTTAAAACTCCTCAACTTCTATTCATGGCCACTCCATTAATTTTGCCATCTCACGTGGTTTTGTTCTCCTCCATACCAATCACAGATAAGGCCATCTCTGATAACTTCCTTGTATCATTTTGCTTTCACACTTCCCACCTTTTCATGCCCCAACCCTCCGTCCTTTTATATAAGCCCTGGAAAAAAAGTCCCCAATTTACTTACAACTGGGCAATTGGGACTAGCTTAGGGGTAAAAAAAAGGAGCGGCATGGACAAGTTGGGCCGAAGGGCCTGTTTCCATGCTGTAAAACTCTATGATTCTATGACTCTATAACTGCACTTTCAGAATCCCAACTCTCTAGCTTTTGGTCCTCTGTTTACCAACACATTTTTGCAGCTATTGATTTGCTCAGCCACACTCTCACCACCAGCATTGATGTTCTAGAACCCAATAGAATTATTATTCTCTCTCACTTTGACTGTTCACTTGGTACAGCCCTCATCTCCACTCCTTCCAAGGGACACAGACTTGAAGAGAAAGAGCAGAAAATTGTTTATGTCATTTGCTGCCAGATTGGGTTGATTCACATAAATTACCATCAGGTCCAGTTGTCTGCTCCACCCTCATCTCCAACAATAAGTCCAAGGAGCTGATTAACTTCTTTGTCACTAAGATTGCCCATCCAATCAGCTGCCTCTGTCACCTCCCTCCCTTTGGGCCAAGCTTCCTCTCCAGTTATTCCTTTTCCTGGGCCCTGAACTCCTATCTTTCTCTCATATCACTCCAATCTTCCCTCAAGCCCTCTCTGATCTCACCTTATCCCTGAAAACTACTGCCTATTCTTTTGATACCATTCCCACTAAATTGCTGACTACCTAACATCCCTTCCTAGTCACTATTTTAACTTACATAGTTAACAGCTTGGGAAGTTCCTGCTCTGTCCAAGACCACAAGACACTACAAAAGGGTCATGAATGAAGCCCAGTCCATCACACAATCCATCCTCCCATCCATTCACTCTGTCTATACTTCCCGCTGGGCTTGGAAAAGCAGCCAGCATAATCAAGGACACCCTGGACATTCTCTCTTCCACCTTCTTCCGTCGGGGAAAAAGATACAAAAGTCTGAAATCACCTACCAACCGACTCAAAAACATTTTCTTCCCTGCTGCCATCAGACTTTTAAATGGACCTACCTCATATTAAGCTGATCTTTCTCTACACCCTAGCTATGACTGTAACATTACATTCTGCACCCTCTCTTTTCCTTCTCTATGTACAGTAACGTTTGTCTGTATAGCGCGCAAGAAACAATACTTTTCACTGTATACTAATACATGTGACAATAATAAATCAAATCAAATCAGTTAACAATCCTCTCCCATCTGGTACTGTCACTTTCTCCTTTAAATCTGCCATCACCTGTCTCATCAGAAACCAACCCTTGGAAACTATTGCCTTGCAAACTATTGCCCAACTTCCAATCTCCCCTTCCTCTCCAGAGTCCCTGAATCTGGTACCTCCAAGTCCACCTATCTTCCCAGCCTAAAATGGCTCTTATAAAAGTCACAGATAACTCTCTACGTGACCGTGACAAAGATAAACTATCCCTCCTCACCCTTCTTGACCACTCTGCAGTATTTGACACAAGTTGACAAAACCATCCTCCTCCAATACCTCGTCATTGTTGGCTAAGTGGTTGGAACTGCACTTGACTTGTTCCATTCTTATCTATCCAATCATAGTCAGAATATCTTTTGTAATGGCTGGGGTCATGTTAATTTTCAAATGTTAAAATGAGGTCACATTGGAAAATCGTTTGGGAACTATTGAATGTTTAAAATTCTTTCATGAGATGTGGGCGTCCCTGGCTGGGCTAGCATTTGTTGCTCACCCCTAATTTTGAAAAGAATGGCTTTCTAGACCATTTCAGAGTCAACCATATTGCTGTGGATCTGGAGTCACATGAAGGCCAGACCAGGAAATAATGGCCGATTTTCTAAAAGGCATCCGTGAACCAGGTAGGTTTTTACAACAACCCAACAACAACACCATGCCCCACCACCTCCCCTAATTTATCAGTCTCATTCTCTAAGGGGGCATTTTAGCTACTCTCTTCCTTTCTATATACCTGTAAAAGCTCTTGTTGTCAGTTTTCCTATTCCTTGTTGGTTTACTCTCATATTCCAATTTCTTCCTTGATTATATTCTTAGGCAAGTTTCTAAAGATTCCCAAATCTTCTGGTCGACCACTAATCTTTGAGGGATTGCACGTCTATTTTTCATAATTTGATAGCTTCCATAGTTAGCCAAATGGTTCATCCTTCTCATAGAGGCTTTATTTCTCAATTAAGTGCAACTTTTCTGAGAGTTATGAAACGTCTTGCCCTCAAAATGAATGTGAAATTCACCATGTATTCACTCCTTCCTAGGGGATCCTTTACAATGAGATCATTCATGAATCCTGCCACATTACACATCTAAAATAATTGTTCCCTGTTTGGTTTTACAATATATTATTTGAAAAATTTGTCATTAATGCATCCTTCAAACTCATCTTCAAGGCTACCTTTACCAGTCTGATTCATCTAATCCATATAAAGATGAAAATCATCCAAAATTATTGGAAGGCTTTTCTTACAAGCCCTCATTATTTCTTGATTCATACTCTGCCATTCAGTATTGCTACTATAGGGGATATATAAATTACTCCCACCAGTAACTTTTTCCCTTGTTTTTTCTTCTCGCCACTCAAACTGATTCTCCATCTTGATCTTCTGTGCCAAGACCATTTCTCACGACATTGATCTCATCCTCATTAACAGAGCTACACCGCCTACTTTTTATTTCTTCCCGTCCTTTTGAAATGTCAAATATCTTCAAATATTCAGTTCTCAGCCTTGGTGACTTTGCAACTACACCTCTGTAATGGTTATTATCTATCCATTTATTTCTGTTTGTACTATCAATTCATCCATCCTTTTGTAAATACCGGCTGGAATTCTCTGGTCGTGCATGCTCCTTACTGCTGCGAGTAAGATCAGAGAACTTGACTCTCAGTCAAATTTTCATTCACTGCGGAGGGACTGGAAAATCTGAGCCACGGGCGACGTCGGAGAATTCTGGCCACTGTCTGCATTCACATGAAAAGCATTTAATTTTGTCTTATCATTCTCTCTTTTCTGATCCTATTTGTTTGTGCACTCTTCTGTTTGTACACTCTGTTCATTTCCTGTCACACTCTGGTTATCATTGCCCATATTGCCAATCTACACCATGGTCGAATTTCTTGTCTGTGTGCCCCGCTACCGCTGCCAGTATGAATGGAGAGTTGGGCACTCAGCCAAATCTTCATTCACAGCAGCGGGACCGGATAATCCCAGCTGCAGCCGAGGTTGGCGAATTCTGGCCCATTTTCTTTCTCTTTAACTTTCCAAATTTTCACCTCGCCTCACCCCTGATTATTTTGTTAAAATGAGCTGGTTAGGTGGATTAGCCATGCTACATTCTCCCTCAGTGTACCTGAACAGGTGCCAGAGTGTGGCGACCAGGGGATTTTCACAGTAACTTCAATGCAGTGTTAATGTAAGCCTCCTTGTGACATTAATAAATAAACTTTAAATTTTAACCTTAAAAACTTCTCTCCAACATAGTTATACAATTCACCTGGACACTGGTCCCAATGTTGTTCAAGCGAATACCATCCTAACAGAACAGCTCTCTCTCAGTGACCCTTGAATTTAACCCACACCTATCTTTCAGCCACATATTCAACTCTCTGATCTTATTTACTCCAAGCCAGTTTGGTCATGGCTCAGGTATTAATCCAGAGATTATTACCATTGTGATTCTGTTTTTAGCTTCTAGTTGCTCACGCTCCCTGAATGGAACGTTTTTTTAGTCCAACCTATGTCATTGGTACCCATGTGGACTATGACAACTGATCGTTTCCTGTCCACTCCAAGTTCCTTTCCAGGCATCAGAGCATTCAGGACTTTGGTTCTCGGTTACAGAGAAGAGTATTTCTTTCCCTAATTATACTGGCCCCTTCTCGTACTAAAATCGTGTTCGTTCCCTCAACATCCATGACCTCTGCACAATGATGCTGTGCCCAATTTGATCATCCTTCTTGCAGTCCCTGTTCTTGTGCACACAAGCTGTACCTTGTACCTGATGAACATGTGCAAGGGCTAAGGCTCCTCCAGTGCCAACAGCCCACACCTAACTCTTTCATTCCAGAAAGAGAGTTGGTGAAAGATAGAACTATAGCCAATCTTTACACACTGGCACATTTACAGAGTTACATATCACGAGCATACAGTTTCAGTTTGTTTCTATTTATAGAGAAATAAGTGAATTCTCAATTAATTCCTACCACTTGCATATACTTGAACACAAGTAATATACAAATAATAGATTCCCTGTTCTCTCTTTAAGTAAAAACTAAAGCTGAACCACCCAAGTTTCAAGATGAATTAACTCAAAAACCTTCAGATGCTGTACAAAGTACTACATTCCATAATGCCTCTTCTTTTGGTCCCTTAACAATTTATTTCTACATGCATTTCCTTTTGCAAAGCAATCAGACAGTTGACAATTTGCTTCCACTCATTTCATTTTCGAGATGTCCTGTCTCTCCAGGATTTGTTCCAAGTCAGCAAGGTTTTTCTGTAACCTTTTTACACTCAAGTTTTTGTAAAATGTGCTTATCCCACAATGAATGACAGTCTACATAACATCCAATGGACATAATCTTCATCATGTCCCTTGTACACAATCTTGCTTACTGGTTGGGTATTCAGACTACACCAGATGCTAGTTTTAATGTATTGGAGTTAATTGTTATGATGAAACATCCTGAGTAGAGAATGTTTTATGGACAAAAAACTTCAATCTGGAGAAATATTTACTTAAGTTTCAGAACAGCCAGTGTTTCTGCAACAAAATTACTTTTAGCAACTCTTTTTTATCTTCTCAGCTGCCCAAGCTAATGGATACATTTCCTAGTAAGAAATATTACAAAACCTGCCGCACTAAAATATCAATCAAAGAGATCAGCATGTGAAGCTGCTCAAAAAATGATTAGTTTTATGTTCTTTCAACCACTCAAGGATTGGAGCTTAAGTAAATATTTCTCCAGATTGAATTTTATGATGTTTTATTTGCCCATAAAACATTCTCTACTTCAGGGTGTTTTATTGCCGTACTCAATTCTGATACATCAAAACTAGCATCTGGCATAGTCTGAGTACATGACTTGTTCAATTGACCAAAAAAGCTTTGCAATTATTCTGACTCATTTCGATAGAACATCATCCTTCTGTGAGGATCTAGTATGATTATCCGGGATGGGAACACTCACTAAATAGAATTCCTGGCCTTGTTATTCCAAAATTTGGGAAGATGTGGTAAATTAAAGGGTAGAGACAATGCAAACCAGAAAAATATTATTATGGGAAATGGAAAACAGACCATGACAGAAAGGGATAGAGAGTACATTAAAATACTAGTCACTATTTGAGAAAGCTAAACAAAAATATAAATGACAATGAAGCAAACAACTTTCTGAAGAGTCTACTCTAACATTGGTACTATACAGCAGCTCCTCAAAATCCCTTGATTCATCTTATAAACCCAATCCAAAACAACTTTATCGGTATAAATCCCCCTATGTGACAAAGCTGGCTGCTCCTTATCTGGTACCTCAGAACAAACTTCCAACTCTCTCCAACTATCTAATTCTCTTTGTTTGCCTTTCTTATTATTTTATTCTCAAGTTTAGTGGAAGTCACCGAAACTTTCAGATCATGAAGACATCTGCTTCTAGTTCTATTCCAAAAATGTTCATGATGGCCTTTATTGCCTTATATTCTCCAGCCACCTGGAGTGAATATTTTACATGAGCTGCTCATGTCAGGGGAGTAGTCCTCCTGCAGTCTGGTGATCAGTTAAAATATTATTTCAGTAATCACTGCATGATTCCTTTCACACAGCCTATTAACCGGGTACTGGGATCCTGGGTGCAGAATTCACCAGGTGATATGGACACGCAGTACAGAGGACATTGGGATGAGGGAAGAAGACTCCTGACTGAAGCTACCATCAGTGCGTCTCATATATTGGCTGTTTTACTAATACAAAGGACTAAGGACACTAGAATGCACAGATACACTCAGTTGCCAGGGTATATTTTTCTTAATTCATTCATGGGATGTAGGCATTACTGGCTAGACCAGCATTTATTGCCCATTATCAATTGTCCTAAGAAGGTGGTGATGAGCTGCATTCTTAAACAGCTACAGTCCATGTGCTGTAGGTACACCCACAGTGCTGTTAGGGAGGGAGTTCCAGGACTTTGATGGTGATATATTTACAAGTCAGGATGGTGAGTTACTTGGAGGGGAGTTACCACGTGATGGAAGTTGTGTCTGTTACCTTTGTCCTTCTAGATTGCATGGCCATGGGTTTGGAAGGTGTTGTCTAAGGAACATTGGTGAGTTCCTGCAGTACATCATTTAATTGATACACACTGCTGCCACTATGCATCAGTGGTGGAGTGAGTGAATGTTTGTGGAAGGGGTGCCAGTCAAGTGGGCTGCTTTATCCTGGATGGTGACGAGCTTCTTGAGTGCTGTTGGAGCTGCATTCATCCAGGCAAGTGGAGAATACTCTACCATATTCCCAACTTGTGCTTTGTAGATTGTGGACAGGCTTTGGAGAATCAGGAGGTGAGTTACTCGCCACAGGATTCCTAACTTCTGACCTGCTCTGGTAGCCACAGTATTCATATGGCTGGTCCATATATGCCTCAGTTGGAAACAGTGACTTGAAAGATATTGTGAAAAGAACAAAATGTTATGCATAATATAAAATAAGTAATGAATCATTTAGTAACAGGGATGTGGGATACAATTTGAGGAAAATTGTCAAATTTATGTACAAAACTATTAAAGATATGTCCATGTTGTGTCTGCCATAGCCAAAAGCTAATTCATAGAAATCAAACTATTACTGCATAGGACACTAACAATATCAGGAGTTAGTATATAAAACATTCCATCAGAAGATTAAATAGATAGAGTAATACCCATGATTTGATAAATTATAAATTATAAGTATAAATATTTGATAAATTATTATCTGTGCATAATGTTTCATGATTCTGTATTTTTTTTATTTTTCAGGTTTATGGAATATGGTCTGCTGTGCTTTAGGGTATAGATCATATCAAAGGATGCTGCAAGAAGTGGTACAGTGGAGACAGTTCATCATTTAACCACAACAGAAGCAGATATAAGCCTCCATTTGCAACTGGGCTGCATTCTAGAACAAAGTGGAAGAAATTTGTAGATTCTGTACAAGGGAGGTGCGGACTGATTGGAAAGTACATCTGTTCAGCTGACTGTGTTCAGTCCAAGTGCCTATTGTAGGTGAAACTTGTTAATGCAAATCTGGGAGTTGACAGATCATACAGCAGCATACACATTTAGATATATACCCTTTTCCTAAAATATTCTGTGCTGGCATCTACTAATTACAGCTGATGTGTACCCTCATCTGCTGATGGAGAATGTTCCAAACATTTGAGACAATAATTAGGTGGGATCCTTTTCAGATCTCGTGACAGGCAATACTATTAGCTCGCTGCAGACGTTGACTCCTCTGGCCTAACGAGCATCTCACTATTCCAGATGAAGAGTACTAAGAAATGGCAGCTGCTTCACAACAGTATTACTTTATTGGAATGCAACTTCAATTTCCTCTTTGTAGAGTTGATGGCTGAGGAGGCGAGTCCAGGATAAGTATGTCTCAGACGGCCATCCTCAGAGTAAACATTCACAGCTTCATTGATTGCCTCTCTCAGCACTACTGTTTTTGTAATGGTAGTGAGGGGGAGCAGAGGAATGGAGTGAACTATAAACATGATACACATACTAAAAATAGAATAACTTCAAGAAAAAGTAAGAGAAAAATAAGTCATGTTTCTTTACCCATATACAGTATAAGCAAAGAGCTACTGCAGTGATCCAATTGTACACTTGGCTTTAGGTCATTGCAGGATGTTAGGTGCTTTCATAGGGTGTCAAATCAAAATGGGGGTTACATACATGAGGGTCAGATATCATATAATACTTAATGTAAACATTTTAAAGTTTACTGCATTATACACTTATGGTGCTTTCTAGGTTAAAAAAAGTCCCATTTAGTGATTTGAATGTAATCACTTATACTCGTGCACCAACACTATGCAGTTTACAATGGTTCCCACCAACAATCTGAAATCTTTGTTGGTTTACCTTCTTGTAGATAATCTGTCTGCCCTCGACTGAAATTTATTACCTTGACCTCCATTTTCCTTTACAGTTTTTTTTATTTTGGACTGCACTGATTGCATATTTCATTTGTAAAATTTGAGCTTATGTCTCCAGGCTTGAACACAAAATCATGTTTTGTGTCCTTTTTGTTCTCTTATAATAAAAGCCTGATTGTAAAATGCTGGCACATTAACTCTTAATAATCATCTTAAAGTATTAAAGTATAAAATAGCAATCATATTGCAAATGATCATCAAATTGGTCAAAAGCACGTCAAATTAAAATTATTCAAAAGACGTCAATTGTTTAGTTCGCCTTTATGGGATTTGGGCCTCCTTAGAATGGGAAAGATTATTTTTTAACTTCAAATACTCTATGTTCAATAAGATTTTAAGAAATAAATGGCCTGGTTACACAAAGTAATTAATGTCGTGTTTGTAAACTCTTTTTGATGATCTCTTTCCTTCTTATTGCTGTCAACATGTTGTGAGGTGACATTATTCTATTATTTCTTCAGCAGTCGGTTGCTGCAAGATTCTTCACTCAAGATCCTTAGGAGGAGATTTTCACAAGTAGCTTGAAAGCTTGATAATGCCATCAGCCTTCGTCTGTTTTTCTCAGTGAAGCGCAGTAGATGAAAGAACCTGAATCTGAATTGTAAAATTATGTTTGGTCTGATATACAAAATGAATAAAGGTTTGAAGCTTGTGGTGGTTGTTAGAGTTACCATTAGAACAGAGGATAAATTAAGCATGTATATATTCCTACTTCAAAGGATTCTTTATTTACCAGTCATCTAAAGATTCCAAAACAGAGGTTGTGCCTTCATTGTAATCCAGATTAAGCTTTGTGATACTAATCTTATTTTCTGTGCATATATCTGAAAACCTGAAACAGTTGATGAAATACATACATGTAATCTCTTGGCATGTAAACCTCTAAACGATCTTAATCTTAAGTTCAGTGTCAGTGTAACACTGGCTGGTATACAATTATATAAATCACTGATCTTTCAAGATTAGCACCCAACACCAAATGGGATTCCCATTTAAAGGAACATCTCAGCAATATATTAGTTGCTAACATTGTCCGAGTAACTGCTTGGCAACAGTTATATCTTCAGGAGAGTGCA
This sequence comes from Mustelus asterias, assembly GCF_964213995.1. Lineage (NCBI taxonomy): Eukaryota > Metazoa > Chordata > Chondrichthyes > Carcharhiniformes > Triakidae > Mustelus > Mustelus asterias. Next base: position 84,068,749 of record NC_135806.1, on the reverse strand, counting down.
ATGAGGCAATCAAATTCCATGGAGATAATTGCTATTTTAAAGATTACTAATTAAGAATAATTAAAAAATCTATTGGCATATAATTTATTTATGATTTCTTTTGTGTCAGGGTCCTGATGTTTGGATCAAATGGGAGCGGAGTTGCAGCTTTGCACTGGCCCCTCAAGGCTTTGGGAGTCAGGTCATCTGCCCAGAGGCAGCTTCTCAGCAGTAGACCAGGGCACTAGCATTCCAGGCAGGCTCTGAGATCCTCCTCACCTGCTTGACCTCAGCTGCAGCCACAAACAACACTGCAGAGAAGTTTCCCCTCCACACTTTGTAATTTAGAACTTTGCACTGGAGTAATGTGCCTCCAGTAGTGATTCCTCCCTGAATCAGTCAATTGGGCAAGCTCACTGTTACGGCAGTGGGCAGGCTCTTGAATCTGTTAGCCAATAGGACGCCTTTCAGCTCGGAGGAAGATGATGCCAACAGTTCAAGTAAGAGAATGGGGAGAGAGTTTTGGGGGGGGGGGGGGGTGGGGGGGGGGGGGGGGGGGGTGGGGGGGGGGGGAGCGGTACGGAGGTGGGGAGGGGGAGCACTTCCATTTTGGATTGCCCTCTCTGTGCATTTAAAACTTCTAAATTACATCATGACCTCAGTAGTCAGGCCATCAGTGTGGAGGGGAAACTTCTCTGCAGTGTTGTTTGTGGTTGCAGCTGAGGTCAAGTAGGTGAGGAGGGTCTCAGAGCCTGCCTGGAATGCTGGAGCCCTGGTCTACTGTTGAGAAGCTGCCTCTGGGCAGATGACCTGACCCCCGAAGCCTTGAGGAGCCCACAAGCTGTCTGACTCCACAAAACAACTGGGACTGCTGCACTCCATTCCAATCCGCCTCTCCTTCTCCACTCTTATGTGTTGGCCTTGGCACAGGGCAAAATTGGCAGCTAAAATCAGTTTGTGGCATATAATTAATGCTAATGTATTCTCAAGGGAACAACTTTTTCGCAGTCGTCTTGCGCTATTGTTCTGGCATACCATCACGTTGCTCTGTCAAAATCACACATCATTTTTTGGCAGAGTGGGGATATGGAAATGGGGGAGTGAAGGATGTTGCTAAATGAAAATAATTGTAATTCTTCACTTAAAGACAAAGAAAACTCAAAGAAACTGCTTTATTTACAATGATTCCTCACCCTTTATCAAAGGGTCAATTCTTGATTCCCGACTGGACCCTCAGCTTCTTAATTCCTTCATGCCTCCAACTGATCCAAGAGATTGGGGGAGAGTTTGGAGCAAAACTACAAATCATCACCCAACCGACTGTATTGAATGGGATATTGTGGTTGAGTTCACTGGTATCGCAGTCAGATGATCTGCTCAGGGTCAGAAAGATGAGGTTTCTTGCCTTCCTCTTCTTGCTCATCTTCGTCTTGCTCAGCTGCTCACTATATTTTCTACATGTGCTGCAGCCTTGTGGTGAGAAAGTGTTGTGGGACACACCAGACCGTGACAAATCATGATGCACGGGCAGGGCTCCTTGACAGCGGTCCAGGCAGCTGATGGGTTGCTTGAACATCACAATGGTCTATTCAACAATGTTTCACTTGACCCCCTGCCTCTCACTGCACTCATGCTGGACACATGGGTACCAGAGTCATTGGCCAGCTGGTCAGCAGCAGTTATCCTCTGGTTTTACCAATAGTTCAAATAATGACCATACTGGTACAGAATAAAGGTGTCATGTCAGTTGTCAGAACACCAGACATTTGCTTTGCATGATGTGCTCAGCATGGACACACACCAACTGTACATTCAGGGAATGAGGCCTTCTGGAGTTGTGAAGCTTCTCTGCATTCGTGGTGCCAGCAAAAAACATGCGTGCTGATGGCTTCCTGCACCAAGGCGAAGCTCACTGTCCTGTGAAGCTACATACGCACTACCTGCTTCTCTCTGGTCTGAAAGAATCTTATGTACTCCTATATTCTGGCATAAATAGCATTTTTAACCCCTGTTATATAGCTGTGGCCAGAATACTGAGAAATGTTAGTTATGTCACCTCTTCCTACATGGTAGGATCCAGGTCAGTGTTCCCAAATAACTTCATGGTGACTGTCACCTTGACAGCCACTGACTGCGTCGTCCTCTCCATGCTCATTGGCTGCAGGTCTGCCTACAAGAGCTGTCAGGCATCAATAAGAACCTCCTTTATAAAATAGTGACATGCATATGTTATTCCTGGCTTAGATTGATGTGAGAGGAATGGTCCCTGAAGATTCTGCTGAGACCCTGTCTCCTCTTGCTCCTCCCCTTTCCTATGTCAACAACCTGTCCTTGTGTAGCCTCTGCTCAATTTCCCTGGCATGGTGCAGGCCAAGGGAGATGGTCACTATCTCACCCAGAACAGGAGCAAGTGGTCTGAACAGAATTCTTAAAGTCAGAACCAAGACCTTCCCAATGTGCAGCATTATTCCCTATAGAGTTCATCAACTTCAAATAGTAGTCAAAAACATACAGTGATTCTACAAATTCGAGACAAAGTAAAAATCAGCAACAAACCTGAAAGCAGTTAATGATCCCTTTAAATAGCACTGGTGGGTGGGGTGGGCCCCGTTTGCATGCTAATGAATACATGTTTAGCAATGTGTGGTTGAGAGTGCATGGTATCATGGTGATGGGAAATTGTTGCTTTGTGAGATCTATCTATAGATTCACCAGCAAACCGAAAACACACTGAGCTGTTTGAAGAGGATCATTTTTAATACAAGTATAGGCACTGACCAAAGATGGCTGTCACAAGTCACCTGATGACTGGAATTGTAAAGTGGAGCACGACTGAATAGCCCGAAACAAAAACAGAAAGGAGAAACTCAGCAGGTCTGACAGCATCTGTGGAGAGATATTAGAGCCAATGTTTGAGTTTGGATGACTCTTCATTTTTGGCTTCACACTACTGAACAATAACCACATGGATTGCACTTTAGATATGCCCTGACATGTTGTTCATGGAATTTCACACCTGGAGGTATCAACATCCACTACAAAAAGGACTATTGAAATGAATGGACAAGTCATTTGCATCTTTATGAGTTTGCCTCTTCTGTGGAGGCAATGGGCACTGTTAGCCAGCTAGGATATACAACTAACAGACCTGGAGGATGAAAGATCCCCGTCTCATGATGGTTTCAACTCTCATGAAATGTGTCAAAAGTTTCTGAGCTGAAAAATTCAGAATATGATTACTTCTTCTGTGACAATAATTGCAGCATATATGCTAATCAAATTGCTTTGGAATATACAGTGAGCAGGACTTTAAGAACTGGGTTTGCTAAGCAGAAACAGGGGAATCTGGGGAAGCTGCTAAGGAACAGCAGGGAATCTCTTTCTCTTCCTCTCTGTCTCTCCTCTCTCTCTTTCTCTGGGAATAAGCACAGAACCCACTTCAAGAAATCAGTGTTCCCAAAAACCTACCAACAAACTGATATCTTAGAAGAATTACAACGTTTTCCACATTCATCTTTTCCAAGGAACCAGATAACTTCAATCAGCCACAATATATAATAATCTATGCCTCAGGGACAAACATAGGACTTCTAATCTGGAATACTTTTATTTGGACTTTAACTTTCCTTACTTGTGATACGTGTGTGTTGTGTGTGTCCGTGTGTGCGTGTGTGTGTGAGATACGTGTGTGTGTGCACGTGCGTTTTGTGTATGTGTGTGTGTGACATCACTGCTGGGATTCTCCCAAAAAATTTGAAGCGTTGAATTCGCATAAAAATTGGAGTGAATACCTCTGTTTTTTTTAGCAGGATTTTCAAAATGAATCTCCCACACTCTTTGCATCACAGAGAGCCCTAGCGTGAATCTCGGTAAAAACCAGGGGGCAGAGATGATTCCCACCCGAACGCATAGCGCTGAGCGAGCCACTGTGCATGCGCCAATCTGTCAGCACTGAGATCGGCGTATGCAGTCATTGCACTGCCGGCCTCTCGATCGCTGACCAACTCAATCACTGGCCAGCCCAACGATCCCGCAATGCTGCCCCTCTGCTCTCCAACACCCCCCCCCCCCCCTCCCCCCCACGTCCTGATCGCTGGCCTCCTGCATGTCTCTGGGCCAGTCCTGACACTCCCACCCAGCCCCAATGCCCCTGGCAGGCTGACCACCCCCCCCCCCCCCCCCCCCTCGCCCCACACCGATGGCCAACCCCGATTGCTGGCCTCACTGATCGCAGTGCAGACTGGCAGTGAGACACCCCACTGCTACCTATAAGCCCCACCCCTATAGGCCCCTTCCCCTTGGCACTGCCCACTACCTAGTAGGCAGTGCCAAGATGCCCCCTTGGGCATTGCTCTTGGGCAGTGCCAGGGGTCCAGGCTGTAACTGCCAGGCAGGCAATGCCCAGAGGGCAACCTTCTTACCTCTGACCTCCTAGGGGCCTCCATGGCCTCCCTTCACTCCAGCGGGGTCAAGCCGCCAACTCCCCGCTAGTGGGGAGCTTTTGTAAATCCCACTGGAGTGAACATTCCTGGCCGGTGGGGGATGTGTGTGTGTGTGTGTGTGTGTGGTGGGGAGATGCTCATGGACCTGGAGACTTCAGTCCAGAGACCACTAATAAGATGTAGATCAGGATGCAAATATTTTAATTAGTCCCATGCCGATTTCCAGCACAGAGCAGATGCCATTGGAAATCCGGGGCCTGGAGATGCACGGAGGCCTTTGCACCCAGCAGGGTGCCTGCTAAACGGCCTCCGCTGCTGTCTCCTGGCTAGCAGAGCAGCGGGCTGGGAGAATCTTCTTATTTTGAAGTTCATTGATTTGCTCCTTATTGACTGCTGCACGGATAGTAAAAAGTACTTTGAGTTTGGAGGAGGCTGACTGAGTAGAAGGGAAGCAGTTCACTCATTCTCACCTGGTCTTAACAGTGATAAATGAAGCGTTGAGATTCAAAATGGCAGCATGTCATTAAATCAGCATCACTCACTGACTGATATCACAACCGGCTTCCTTTGCATATTTCTGATACATGCTCCTAAGTCCCTCACCAAAATGGCATCTGTTGCTCGCCATGTCAGAAGCCATACATAGTGCAGAGACATCATTCTGCACCAATAACAGCAACCATAGCACTGCCACTTCTGAGCTGAATGTTGTGCCCTCAGAAGCTGCTCAGGTAACTCTATGGCCTGAATTTTACACTCCCCAAGTGGGTTTCAAGACAGGGGGAGGAAGTAGGAGTATAAAATTGCATAAATGGAAATTCCTCTGTGATCTTGCCCGCTGTGACCATTCAAAAGTCTGATGGCAGCAGGGAAGGAACTGTTCTTGAGTTGGTTGGTACGTGACCTCAGACTTTTCATCTTTTTCCCAACGGAAGAAGGTGGAAGAGAGCATGTCTAGGGTGCGTGGTGTCCTTGATTCTGCTGACTGCTTTTCCGTGGCAGCAGGAAGTGTAGACAGAATCAATGGATGGGAGGTGGTTTGCGTATGGACTGGGTTCACGACCCCTTGTAGTTTCTTGCGGTCTTGGTCAGAGCAGGAGCCATACCAAGCTATAATACAGCCAGAAAGAATGCTTTCTATGGTGCATCTATAAAGGTTAGTGGGAGTCGTAGTGGACATGACAAATTTCCTTAGTCTCCTGAGAAAGCAGAGGGTTTGGTGGGTTTTCTTAAGTATAGCATTGGTATGGAGGGACCAGGACAGGTTGTTGGTGACCTAGACACCGAGAAACTTGAAGTTCTCGACCATTTCCACTTCATCCTCATTGATGTTGATGGGGGCATTGTCTCCACTACGCTTCCTGAAGTCCATGACAATCTCCTTCATTTTATTGACATTGAGGGAGAGATTATTGTTGCCGCACCAGTTCACCAGATTCTCTATCTCATTCCTGTACTCTGTCTCATCGTTGTTTGAGATCTGACCCACGATAGTGATATCACCAGCAAACTTGAAAATTGAATTGGAGAGGAATTTGGCCGCACAGTCATAGGTGTATAAGGAGTATAGTAGGGGGCTGAGAACACAGCCTTGTGGGGCACCGGTGTTGAGGATGATCATGGAGGAGGTGTTGTTGCCCATCCTTTCTGATTGCGGTCTGTGGATTAGGAAGTTCAGGATCCAGTCGCAGAGGGGGGAGCCGAGGCCAAGGCCACAGAGTTTGGAGAAGAGTTTTGCAGGAATAATGGTGGTGAAGGCTGAGCTGTAGTCAATAAATAGGAGTCTGACAAAGGCGTCCTTGTTATCTAAGTGTTCCAGGGTTCTAGGACCTGCACAAATTTCATTCCATGGAAATTAATGACATTAAGATCAGCACATTGTGTAAAGTGCAGGTGGTTCACTCCTTTGGTTTTCAAGATGCTTTACTGTGAGGACAGAATTCACAGCACTGAAGAACAGGAAGCAGACAACACCATCAATAATAAGGACCCCTTCACCCCAGGCAGTAACGAGAGAAATAAAATCTCTTCCTGCTTTTCAGCTGAGAAATTCAAAGTAGCGGGAAATTTGGACCCTGCAGGCAGCTGCTTTTGCCAATAAGTTGTTTTCCTGTTTTCACCCTGATAAACTCTTCAGCAACCCCTCCAGCAAGAGCTACAGCTAATGAAAAATAACTGCAAAAGGTAATGGTCCAGATTACAACATAAACTTTCCTGTTTTCAGTAGAATAAAGTTAAAGCACATACTTTGAAAAACATATTGTAAATACAGACATTGAAAGCTTCCAGGATATGCATACTGCAAACAGATAAGTATTTTGTAAACTGTAAAAGATGTGGGATAGGATTTTACGAGATTGATTCTAAGGGCCCGATTTTACCATTAAGTTGCACCCGTTTTCAGGTGCGAAAACGTGGTAAAGTCGGGTGTGAGGCGAGTAGCGTGATCCGCGCCCACCTCCACGTCGGTTCCCCCTTTACCAGAGTTCGAAGATGGCTGCAATCGGGACTGCGCCCAAAATTGACTTAATGAATTGCATGCCCAACTTCACTGGCACTTCCCCCTTTACCACGGCGTGAAACAGACATACTCGACAAAAGTCCGATTCGGGCGCTCCAGCTAGTGAGGAGGTAAGTACCGAGCATCTGACGACTCTCTGCTTGAGATCGGTGGTGGGGGGGAAGGGGGGGGGTCCGCTGCCACTCTGCCTGTGATCAGTGACGGGGAAGTGGGAGAAGGGCCCCCGATCATTTTGGGTGGAGGAGGTGGTGGGGGGATAAGGGGATCAGTAATGTTGTGGGGGTGGGCCATGTCTGTGGGGGCCAGGGGGAGGCATTTTCCGGCCTGGGAGCGATGTGGCAGGGGAGCAGCGATCTATCATTTTCTTTTCTGCGCATGTGTAGTTGGAAGCGCCAATCGGAGCTGCAGGATTTCGGGTGGGTTAAGCCCCGCCCACAGGCTTCTGCAACACGATACGAAATTGCTGATATTTGTTCAGGCAGAGTTTATATGGGGGCGCCTGAGAACGGGTCTAAATGTCGGATCTGAAACACTCCCAGATTCAAGTCCGCCCAGCACTTAGAATCAAAATGGTAAAATAGGGCCCTAGGTGTCCAGCTAGCGTTTCAAGGGAAGAGTTCCTGATCTGTTTTTAGGATGAGTTTTCACGCCCAATCTTATGTACTTAGTCACTGAAAAACTGGTGTAGACTGTTTCCAGCTGCTGCAGGCAATGGGTTGGCTTAATTTGCCAGCCAGCCTGGAGAGGGAGCTATTGTGCTTGTGCAGACCTCTGATTCTGCACATGCTCAATAGCAGCAGCAGGGGTCTGACCGACAGAGAGAGACACCTGTCAGGTCCCTGCTGCTGCAGGTAGCCTCAACCAGCTTCCCCCCACCGCAATCGCAGTGGCCCACAGCCAAACATGAGCCCCACAATGCATGGGCATCTAGCCCCTGTCACCGCACCCCCTCGCCACCCAGACAGATCGGGCCGCCCCTCCTCGATCCAATCGTAACTGCAGAGCATCAGTGGGCACCCCTCTCCCTGATCCAATCCCATTGCAGAGTGTGGAGTGGGCCCCTTCCCCTCCAATTGGACCATCACTTCATGCCCCGCGCCATAGGCCCCACCTCCATAGGCTCTGTCCCCATAGGCCGGTGGGTTGCTAGGCTCACAGTGCCCAGGTGGCAGGGTGGCGCTGCAAAGGTACCAGGCTGGCACTGCCCGAGAGGCACCTACCCTTGCCCTCAGCCTCTCTGGGGGCCTCAATGGCCTCTGGTTCTACCAGCGAGTCCAACACGACTGTTCCCCGTTCATGTCGAGCAGATGTTTCCTTGCCAGAAAGAACCTCTCTCAGCAAGGCCATAAAGGCAAGTGAGCCCGGACGATTCAGCGCCAGGCTCGCTAAACAGATGCAAATTCAAATTTAAATAAATTAACATAAATTATTCAGCCTCTTGCCCATTTCCAGTGAGAGGCTGACCTCACTGGAAATCAAGCTCGTAAAATTCTACCCCATATCTTTAACAGTTTTATTCTCTCAGGGCATGATCCTGATTTCTCGGCTCTCGATGGGCGTGGTGAGCCGGTAAAATTCCGCCCATTCTGCAGAGGTTGAAAATCTCAAAGATTACCTGTTCTAAAAAAATAACAATTGTGGAAAATATTATTGAATTTTAAAATTCCTTAACATTGGATGGAGGCCAGTTTTGGATCGTGAACCATGAAGACTCTTCGCTAGTTCTCTGCGTAAATGCAGTGTTATAATCCAGGTCAGAAATTCCAAGATATTTTATGAAGTCAGCCTAGACCATAAGTTTTGAACTTTGTATTTGGCATGGGTAAGCATAAGATGTTTCAGCTCAGGTATGATTCAAATGACCACTTGGAATCTTTTATCAAACAAAGTTTATTTAAGGATACCATTAACACATAGAAAGAAAATTAGCAATAGCTTTTACCAATTGCAAACAAGAAGAAAAACAACCATGATATTGTATAAACCTAGAACATAGAACATAGAAAGTCACAGCACAAACAGGCCCTTCGGCCCACAAGTTGCGCCGATCACATCCCCACCTCTAGGCCTATCTATAGCCCTCAATCCCATTAAATCCCATGTACTCATCCAGAAGTCTCTTAAAAGACCCCAACGAGTTTGCCTCCACCACCACCGACGTCAGCCGATTCCACTCACCCACCACCCTCTGAGTGAAAAACTTACCCCTGACATCCCCCCTGTACCTACCCCCCAGCACCTTAAACCTGTGTCCTCTCGTAGCAACCATTTCAGCCCTTGGAAATAGCCTCTGAGAGTCCACCCTATCCAGACCCCTCAACATCTTGTAAACCTCTATCAGGTCACCTCTCATCCTTCGTCTCTCCAGGGAGAAGAGACCAAGCTCCCTCAACCTATCCTCATAAGGCATGCCCCCCAATCCAGGCAACATCCTTGTAAATCTCCTCTGCACCCTTTCAATGGCTTCAACATCTTTCCTGTAATGAGGTGACCAGAACTGCGCGCAGTACTCCAAGTGGGGTCTAACCAGGGTCCTATAAAGCTGCAGCATTATCTCCCGACTCCTAAACTCAATCCCTCGATTAATGAAGGCTAGTACGCCATACGCCTTCTTGACCGCATCCTCCACCTGCGAGGCCGATTTAAGAGTCCTATGGACCCGGACCCCAAGGTCCTTCTGATCCTCTCCACTGCTAAGAATGGTACCCTTCATTTTATACTGCTGCTCCATCCCATTGGATCTGCCAAAATGGATCACTACACACTTATCCGGGTTGAAGTCCATCTGCCACTTCTCCGCCCAGTCTTGCATTCTATCTATGTCTCGCTGCAACTTCTGACATCCCTCCAAACTATCCACAACACCACCTACCTTGGTGTCGTCAGCAAACTTACCAACCCATCCCTCCACTTCCTCATCCAGGTCATTTATGAAAATGACAAACAGCAAGGGTCCCAGAACAGATCCCTGGGGCACTCCACTGGTCACTGACCTCCATGCAGAGAAAGACCCCTCCACAGCCACTCTCTGCCTTCTGCAGGCAAGCCAGTTCTGGATCCACAAGGCAACAGCCCCTTGGATCCCATGCCCTCTCACTTTCTCAAGAAGTCTTGCATGGGGGACCTTATCGAACGCTTTGCTGAAGTCCATATAGACCACATCCACCGCTCTTCCTTCGTCAATGTGCTTGGTCACATTTTCAAAGAACTCAACCAGGCTCGTAAGGCACGACCTGCCCCTGACAAAGCCGTGCTGACTACTTTTGATCATACTAAACTTCTCTAGATGATCATAAATCCTGTCTCTCAGGATCCTCTCCATCAACTTACCAACCACTGAGGTTAGACTCACCGGTCGGTAATTTCCCGGGCTGTCCCTGTTCCCTTTCTTGAATATAGGGACCACATCCGCAATCCTCCAATCCTCCGGAACCTCTCCCGTCTCCATCGACGATGCAAAGATCATCGCCAAAGGCTCCGCAATCTCCTCCCTCGCCTCCCACAGTAACCTGGGGTACATCCCATCCGGTCCATCCATTAACAACTAAATGCAATGTTCTAACCAAACAAGCCTCCCTACAAATATACACCTGTCCTAAGTTTAGCACAGTAAACAAGGATGCTCAAGTGGTTTTGCAGCTCTGCAATACCTGCTGTGAATTAGAGGGAAAAAAATCTGTCCCACTTGACCTCTCAATCAATCTTCCCACAACAATTCAAAAAGGGTCATAAACTCCCAGAGCGTGCATTAGGCCCAGATTAAAAATAAACAAAACCCCATTTAAACTATTTAAACAGCAATAAAAGGACATCTAATCAGACATCTAATCGTGCCGGTAACAAAAGCAAAAAGAAGAGGCTTGCTCACAAACTGCAGAGAACATGATTAAAAATACATTTCTCAAAGGCACAAAAGCGTCACAGCAGTAACCTAAAGTCCATCTATCATTACTACGTATTCTCATGAAGCACCTCAACATAATACCATTCTATTCCACGTTAAATTTAAATGTGACATTTTCCTATCACAAATAAAAATCTTAAACTGAAACAAAGCCAATTACAGGGGTATGTGGGAGGAACTGGCTAAGGTTAATTGGGTAAATGGACTAAAAGATATAAAGATAAATGAATAGTGGAAAACATTTAAAAGAACAGTTAATGACATTAGGGGCGGCACGGTAGCACAGTGGTTAGCACTGCTGCTTCACAGCTCCAGGGACCTGGGTTCGATTCCCGGCTTAGGTCACTGTCTGTGTGGAGTTTGCACATTCTCCTCGTGTCTGCGTGGGTTTCCTCCGGGTGCTCCAGTTTCCTCCCACATTCCAAAGATGTGCGGGTTAGGTTGATTGGCCATGCTAAAATAATTGCCCCTTAGTGTCCTGAGATGTGTAGGTTAGAGGGATTAGTGGGTAAAATATGTAGGGATATGCGGGTAGGGACTGGGTGGGATTGTGGTCGGTGCAGATTCGATGGGCCGAATGGCCTCTTTCTGTACTGTAGGGCTTCCATGATTTCTTCTATGATGAGAACAATTCAAAATGTTCAACCAAAAACGCATTGTGTTGAAAAACAAAAACTCTGGAAGAAAGACCCAACAGTAGCTCACTCCGGAAGGTAAGGATAGGACTAGGTTACAAGAAGAGGCTTATAATGCTGCAAAGAGCAGTAGTGTTCCTGAGGATTAGGAGTGGTTTAGAAATTAGCAAAGGACCACCAAAAAGTTGAATAAAAAGAGAAAAATAAAATGTGAGTAAATTAGCCAGAATAAAAACAAAGTATAAAAGCTTTTATTAGTTTACATGAAGGAAGAAAGTAAGTAAAGTAAACGTTGATCGATTGGAAGCAGAGACTTAAAAAATTATTTTTATTGAAGAAATAGCAGAGGCATTGAACAAATAAGTTTCTGTCTTCAAGTAGAAAACAGAAGTTGCATCTAGAGAATAAGCTATGGACTAAAAAGAATGTGTTTGTACACGGAACCCAAACTTAGCATTCAAGTACAACAAGCAATTAGGAGGCCAATAGCATGCTGGCCTTTATCGCAAGGAAATTGGAATACAGCAGAAAAAGAAAGAAACTTAAGAGGCTAAAATCTGACAGATCCCCAGAACCTGTACCCGAGGGTTCTAAAGAGATAGCTACAGGGAGAGTGGGTGTACAAGCTCTGATTTTCCAGCAACCATCCCATCAGATTGGAAGTTGTCAAACGTAACATTACTTTTCAACAAAAGAGAGAGAAAAGAGGAAATGGCAGGAAACATCAGTGTTTGGGAAAATGCTGGAATTTATTACTAAGGAAGTCTCAAAAATGTACTTGGATAAGTATAGAATGATTAGAACAAGTCAACATGGTTTTATTAAAGAGGAATCTGATTTGACAAATTTCTTTGGGGTTTTTGAGAATGTAACTGATAGGGGAGTCAGTGGATGTAGAATACGTGGATTTCCCAAAGGCATTCAAAAAGGTTCCATCAAAAGGTAAGATAAGTGCTCGTGGAGCTGGGGATAATGTAGTGACGGATAGGGGATTGGTTAACCGACAGATCCACTTAATTAAAGTATTTTCAAGTTAGCAGGCTGTGACTAGTGGAGTGTTGCAAGGACTGGTCCTGGGGCCTCAGCTATTTACAATTCATGTTAATGACAAGGAGGCAGAGAGTAAAGTATCTAAGTTTTCTGATGATACAAAGCTAGGTAGAAAGGTAAGCTGTGGGGGTGACGGGGAGCGGCTACAAAGAGACAAGTTAAGTGAATGGGCGACAAGATGGCAGATGGAGTATAACGTGGAGAAGTGTGAAGTTATTCACTTTGGTTGCAAGAATAAAATAGCAGAATATTTTTATTTGAATTTATGAAACTTGCAAATGTTGATCTTCAAAGAAACTTGGATGAGTTCGTACAGGAAACAGAAAGTTAGCATGCAAGTACAACAAGCAATTAGGAAGGCAAATAACATGTTGGCCTTTATTGCAAGGGGATCGGACTAAAGAAATCTTGTACAATTGTACAGAGTTTTAGTGAGACCATGGGGGCGATTTTGCATTCATCATGAGCGCAAACAGCGACATAGGCACCAAATTTTAAGAGAATCAGAAAACGAGATTCTCGCCAGCAAGATCTAGTTTTCCGATTTTTCCCACTCCTCATCGGTGACGTAATGTTTCAATGCATTTCAACAAATTTTAAATTAGCTGGCTTCCCCACTATTTTAGCAAATTTGTTGGAGGTTTAGAACATTTAGAAACCCCCCCCTCACCAATGAGGCGTCACATCGGTGAGGTTTACAACTGATTGTTAAAAATGTGAAGCAGTTGAAGGGATCCTACCAGGGCTGAACAGGTATGTATAGCCCCCCCTAGGGGAAAGGGACATGTCCAGGCAATGCCCTAGCATTACCCTCAGCACCCTGGCACTGCCCCCAGCATGGAGGATTCCCCTTAAGTATGAGAGTAGGTTGCCCTGATGCTAGTATCCATGGGGGTGTGCCCCGGTGCATGTGTGTGAATGGGGAGGGGGGGGGTGTATCCATGGAGGGATGCATTTCTTAAAGCTCAGATCAGGACGCCCTTTGTAAAGAAGCTGGCATTGCCAGCTCTATCAGGCCCTGCCCCTACATCATGACAGTGCAGGTCACACCTCCAGATCTTTTGTGCACAGAGTGCTGGATAATCTAGAGAGAAAGCTCAGCTGTGCAGTTGAAGAGTGCACACTGGCTCTCTCTCCTTAGCCAGCACTCTGGCACAGAGTTGAAAATTCCATCCAACATCTAGAATATTGTGTACAACTTTGGTCACATATTTAAGGAAGGATCTATGTGCATTGGAGACAGTACAGTGGTCCCTGGAATGAGGGTGTTGTCCTATAATAATGAAAGGCTGAGTAAATTAGCCTTACTCTGTAAAGAGGCAATGTCATTGAAACTCATCAGATTCTGAAAGGGGCCAAATAGGATGGATTGTTTCTGCTGGCCAGGGAATCTAAAACACAGGAGCACAGTCTCAGGATAAGTAACCAATCATTAGGACGGAGATGAGGAGAAATGACTTCACGCAAAGGTTTGGATTTCTCTACCCCAGAGGTTGCGGGTACTCCATTGTGGAATATATTACTAGCTGGAATAGTCATACACAAATCTTTGGTCTCTCAGGGAATTAAGAGAAATGGGGAGTAGCGGGAAGGGAAAGTTGAGGCCATGATTTAATTGAATGGTGGAGCAGGCTCAATGGGGCATATGGTCGACTCCTGCTCCTATTCCTTATGTTCCTAACATTTGACATCAGATACTTTGTCAGATTTACTACCTCAACTTTCAGAAGCAAATAATTTGATTTATGCTAATTATAATGACATCATCTTCTGGGGGAAGTAAAAGACTGCAATCAAGAAATCAAAGAACAACTTATATTAATTCAGAGCTTTTAACATAATAAAACATCCCAAGACACTTCACAGAAATATTGCAAAACAAAATATGACACTGAACCACTTCAAGAGATATTGGATAGAATGTTTCCAGCACTATGGCAACATGCTAGGAAGGATGGAAGAGTTAGAATGTGTCAAATGGTGTGGGACAGAAACGCAATGTCTTTACATTGCAACTGACAGACACAAATTCACACTCACACATTCACACACACATATTCACACGCATTCAGACTCACACACATTCATACATACACACATTCACACAAATTCACACACACACCTTCACACTCACACACATTCACACTCACACATATTCACACGCATTCAGACTCACGTACACACCTTCACACTCACACACATTCAGACTCACACATTCACACTCACATACACACCTTCACACTCACACACATTCACACGCATTCAGACTCACGTACACACATTCACACTCACACATATTCACACGCATTCAGACTCACACATTCACACTCACACACCTTCACACTCACACACATTCACACTCACACATATTCACACACATTCAGACTCACACATTCACACTCACGTACACACATTCACACTCACACATATTCACACTCACACACATTCACACTCACACACATTTACACTCACACACATTCACACTCACATACATACATTCACAGTCACACATATTCACAATCACATACATGTATTCAAACTCACACATATTCATGCTCACATATACACATGGATACACACACATTCACAGTCATTCATATTAACACTCACACACATTCACACTCACACATATTCACACGCATTCAGTCTCACACATTCACACTCACGTACACACATTCACACTCACACACATTCACACTCACACATATTCACACGCATTCAGACTCACACATTCACACTCACGTACACATTCACACTCACACACATTCACACTCACACACATTTATTCATACTCATTTAAACAAATTCACATTCACATACATTAACGTTCACACATAATCACACATTGCCACTCACACATATTCACACTCACACATGTTCACACTCACGCACATATTCACACGCATTCATTCACAGTCACACATACTCACACTCTCAACATTCACGCTCACACATATTCATACTCATACACACATTCACAATCACATATATTCAGTCATACTCATTCACACTCAGATACACATACAAGTACTCATGCTCACGTACATATATACACACTTACATACATGCATTCACACTCACATTTACCACAGTTTTGTCCATTCACTTAATCTATTCCTCATGCTACCAACTACATTGCTTATAAGCCTGTCTATCTTTGTGTCATTGGCAAATTTGTATAAGTGGCTTTCCATCACATTTCTCTAACTATTTCATAAATGTGGTGAATAGTTGAGGACCCAGCACTGATCCTTGCAGAACACATATCCTGTCAATACAGGTATCAGCTCATTTTCCCAATGTCTCCACTTAGCCAATTTTCTAGCCAGGTCAATAATTGTTTTTCAATCCCATTGGCTTCAACTTTAACTTGCTGTCTCTTTTGAGGGACTGTATCAAATGTCTCTTGGAAATGCATATAAATAACATCCAAAAACAATCTGTCAACTATCTTAGTCACCATTTCCATTTAGTTGCCCCGAGGGTGGCACGGTAGCACAGTGGTTAGCACTGCTGCTTCACAGCTCCAGGGACTTAGGTTCGATTCCCGGCTTGGGTCACTGTCTGTGTGGAGTTTGCACATTCTCCTCGTGTCTGCATGGGTTTCCTCCGGGTGCTCCGGTTTCCTCCCACAGTCCAAAGATGCGCGGGTTAGGTTAATTGGCCATGCTAAAATTGCCCCTTAGTGTCCTGGGATGCGTAGATTAGAGGGATTAGTGGGTAAAATGTGTAGGGATATGGGGGTAGGGCCTGGGTGGGATTGTGGTCGGTGCAGACTCGATGGGCCGAATGGCCTCTTTCTGTACTGTAGGGTTTCTATGATTTCTATGATTTCCTAATCATAGAATCCAGTCATTTCCTGGTAACACATGTAAAGTTACTGGTCTGTAATTTCCTGGTGTCTCTTTGTCACCTTCCTTAGCTAGTGGATTGACATGCACAGTTTTCCTATCAGATGATGCATTTCCCAAATTGAGAGAGCTTTGGAAAATTATCGTTACCAGATACAGGGCATTTCTAAAGTTTTCACCAATTTACTTTAAAGTTGTTTGGGAGGGGGGAATGGAGAGAAATTGGTGGCCTCATCTTTCCATTTCTCTCAGACTTTGCACCTTCTTCCCCTTCTTCCCTCCAGAACATTCAAGATAAAGATAAGGTGCATCGATGTTGTTAAAATTTGTTAAGTTCTGAAACTTGGGGCAACTTACTTTGCAGTTATTTTTTCTGTATCTAAAGGTGCTTGTAAATACTGTAGTAATGACAATAGTAGTTCAATTTATTCTGCAGCCATTTTCTGTGCTAGACTAAATTTAATATCCTCCTCAGTTCAAAGAGCATTACAATAGCGTTTATAGATTCTTTCAGCAACCAACCATTGAACCATTGTTCCAAAACATACCTGTCCCTTTATTCCAGCCAACATCTAAAATGCTAGCATGGGAGCAGTGATGCCAGGTTTTAATGAGGACCATCTGCACCTGAACTTCCCCTGGTGACATTGGAGGAAATTGTGTGTAAAGCTTTCTGACATTCTGTTGTATGCAACTTACTGCACCATCTTCAGACACAGCAAAGTGCAGGCTCCTGGAAAGCCATATGTGCTGTTTAGATATAGTCCTCTGGAAACATGGAAACAAAGGATTAGTATTTATTTTTCCTCAGCATTGCACTGATTTTTTGGGGCACCATTTAGGAGCAAGGCAGAATAAATTAGCCCAATTATTCCACAACCTAACCATTGGCTTGGCCAATTTTGCGAAACCTTTTAATGCCAATCTTAATTAATCTGAAATGAACCTGACTGTCTTGATTACTTATTATGGTGTGTGTAAAGTTGCAAAATAGTGCATTCAGTTTATCCTTTATTTATGGGCGACACAGTGGTCAGCACTGCTGCTTCACAGCTCCAGGGACATGTGTTCGATTACTGGCTTGGGTCACTGTCTGTGTGGAGTTTGCATGTTCTCCCCGTGTCTGCGTGGGTTTCCACTGGTGCTTCTGTTTCCTCCCGCAGTCCAAAGATGTGTGGGTTAGGTTGATTGGCCATGCTAAATTGACCCCAGTGTCAGGGGGACTAGCTAGAGTAAATATATGGGGTTACGGGAATAGGGGCTGATTGGAATTGTGGTTGGTGCAGACTCGATGGGCTGAATGGCCTCCTTCTGCACTGTAGTGACTCTATGATTCTATTGTAGGCTGATGAGGCTCAATTTTAGTTTGTTTCAAAGTTATTATTTATTTATTTAATTGTTTATTGGTGAAAACCTATACAGTTGACTACATGCATCTGAAAAGTGCTTCCATGATGCAGCTATAAAAAGGGAGATCACATTTTATACAAGCCATTTTGTTGGGGCATTTAATACAGTTCAAGAAAATTGAAATTTGTTCGATGATTAAAATCTCTTTGCTCAAAGAGATTAAATTAGTCTTGGATTCAAGTGCTGAGTTGGTGTGTCTTTCAATATCATCTTCCATTTTATAAAATGAGCATCTGGAAAGTCTGAGGCAGTGTTATTTTGGCCAAGTTTTATTTGGTTCCATTTGAGAACATCATATTTTCATTCCGCTTTCTTAGTTTAGGTGGTCAAGCTTGGCATTTAAAAAAATGCAATGAATAGCAAGTTCCAATTCATTTGGAATTAAGTTATACTTGCATATCCAGGCATACCATTTAGTGGCTACTGATAAAATATTGTTTCTTTTCAGTATTCCCAGCAGATTAGTTTATGTATCTTCAAACCTCATTAGAATGGGCTACTATTGACATCTTTATACCTCGCAAGAAAATAGCTTAAATTTCACATCCAGCTTTTGTGTTTTGCTTTCCATCAGTGTTGGGTATTTAGCAGAATAATGTAAGGATACATTGTTATGTCTGATCTTTTATCTCTCAGAAATGATATTTTGACATAGTGAACATTGGGTAGAATCTTGGGGAGGCGATGGCCTAGTGGTATTATCGCTAGACTTTTAATCCAGAAATTCAGCTAATGTTCTGGGACTCAAGTTCGAATCCTGCCACGGCAGTTAGTGGAATTTGAATTCCATAATAAATATCTGGAATTAAGAATCTACTGATTCTTTAATCTACTTTAGGGAAGGAAATCTGCCTTCCTTGTATCTGGCCTACACGTGACTCCAGAGCCACAGCAATGTGGTTGACTCTCAATTGCCCTCGGGTAATTAGGGATGGGCAATAAATGCTGGCCAGCTAGTGATGTCCAAGCCCCTTAAGGATGAGATTTCTAAATTCTTGGAAGTGCAGGGTCGGATTAAGACAAGTCAGCATGGATTTAGTAAGGGGAGGTCGTGCCTGACAAACCTGTTAGAGTTCTTTGAAGAGATAACAAATAGGTTAGACCAAGGAGAGCCAATGGATGTTATCTATCTTGACTTCCAAAAGGCCTTTGACAAGGTGCCTCACGGGAGACTGCTGAGTAAAATAAGGGCCCATGGTATTCGAGGCAAGGTACTAACATGGATTGACGATTGGCTGTCAGACAGAAGGCAGAGAGTTGGGATAAAAGGTTCTTTCTCAGAATGGCAACCGGTGACAAGTGGTGTCCCGCAGGGTTCAGTGTTGGGGCCACAGCTGTTCTCTTTATATATTAACGATCTAGATGACGGGACTGGGAGCATTCTGGCCAAGTTTGCCGATGATACAAAGATAGGTGGAGGGGCAGGTAGTATTGAGGAGGTGGGGAGGCTGCAGAAAGATTTAGACAGTTTAGGAGAGTGGTCCAAGAAGTGGCTGATGAAATTCAACGTGGGCAAGTGCGAGGTCGTACACTTTGGAAAAAAGAATAGAGGCATGGACTATTTTCTAAACGGTGACAAAATTCATAATGCTAAAGTGCAAAGGGACTTGGGAGTCCTAGTCCAGGATTCTCTAAAGGTAAACTTGCAGGTTGAGTCCGTAATTAAGAAAGCAAATGTAATGTTGTCATTTATCTCAAGAGGCTTGGAATACAAAAGCAGGGATGTACTTCTGAGGCTTTATAAAGCACTGGTTAGGCCCCATTTGGAGTACTGTGAGCAATTTTGGGCCCCACACCTCAGGAAGGACATACTGGCACTGGAGCGGGTCCAGCGGAGATTCACACGGATGATCCCAGGAATGGTAGGCCTGACATACGATGAACGTCTGAGGATCGTGGGATTATATTCATTGGAGTTTAGGAGGTTGAGGGGAGATCTGATAGAAACTTACAAGATAATGAACGGCTTAGATAGGATGGATGTAGGGAAGTTGTTTCCATTAACAGGGGAGACTAGGACGCGGGGGCACAGCCTTAGAATAAAAGGGAGTCACTTTAGAACAGAGATGAGGAGAAATTTCTTCAGCCAGAGAGTGGTGGGTCTGTGGAATTCATTGCCACAGAGGGCTGTGGAGGCCGAGACGTTGAGCGTCTTCAAGACAGAAATTGATAAATTCTTGATTTCTCGAGGAATTAAGGGCTATGGGGAGAGAGCGGGTAAATGGAGTTGAAATCAACCATGATTGAATGGTGGAGTGGACCCGATGGGCCGAATGGCCTTACTTCCGCTCCTATGTCTTATGGTCTTATGGTCTTAAATGAACAAAAGAATTCTTAGCAACTTAGTCCCTGGAACAATGGCGGGGCCATTTCAGAGCTTGCACAGTGTGCTCTACTGTTGCTCTAAAGCAAATCAATTGTTATCACAGCCACGGCCTTCCTAATTAAGGAATGTGGACAGGATGAGGCATCAATTCTGTCAAATGAGGGATTTCTAATTAAAGGGATCACAGCGCATTTCACAAAAGTTCAGCAGCAATTGGGTTTTACAGACTGCAGGAACCATACACATGGGGTGGATTCTTACAGCCTCATTGCAGCAAGGGCAGGGTCAGAAAATGCGGCGAGCTGTTCAAAACTACATTGACTTCAGAAGGAGCAAAAAACTCCACCAGTGGGAGGGGCCATAAAATTCCACCCTTGGAAGGGGGACATCCAAAGGTTGCCCCCTACAAGTCTCCCACTCTTACCTGGAGGTGTTACTGTGAGATCTGCAGTGGGATGAGCCCCCCAAGGACAGGAGGAAAAGGACAACATCCCTAATCAAAGGACATGCACGGAAATGGCCAAGAAAATCAGCAGCAGGAATGTGTTGCCTCTGACGTGGAGACAGTGCTCCAAGATGATCGAGGACCTGAGGAGAATGGGAAAAGGGAGTGACATAACACATTTGATGCCAAGCTCCCCAATCTGACTTGTGCAGCGTTCTTCTAGACAGTACACCTCACTTTGCAGCTGCATGTATTAATCTACCTGTGGCTTATAGCCCTCCCACGCACATGCCTCACAGTAACTCTCCACAAATGTTTCTCTTCTCTCTTCACCACAAGCCATTACAACCACAGGCTACCTGCAGTTGGAGATGATGTGGCCTCTACACTTGTCCCTCAGCCCTGGTGGAAGATGGAGCTGTAGAAGCTGCTTTCATGCTGTGCTGAAGGCTGGCTGGAGGAAAATGCAGCTGAACATAAGCAAACTGTTACACAAGTGAAGTGCCATTCTAAAAGTTTGCAAACACCTATCAAGCATTGAAATTATTATCTGAGTGAAGAGGTGCTTTGAAGAGCAGCCTCTTAATGGTCATGGCTGGAATGCTCATGTCTGGAATGGTCATGTCTGGAACAATCATGGCTGGAATGGTCATGGCTGGAATAGTCATGGCTGGAATGGTCATAGCTGGAATGGTCATGGCTGGAATGGTCATAGCTGGAATGGTCATGTCTGGAATGGTCATGACTGGAATGGTCATGACTGGAATGGTCATGACTGGAATGGTCATAGCTGGAATGGTCATGACTGGAATGGTCATGACTGGAATGGTCATGGCTGGAATGGTCATGGCTGGAATGGTCATGGCTGGAATGGTCATGGCTGGAATGGTCATAGCTGGAATGGTCATGGCTGGAATGGTCATGGCTGGAATGGTCATGGCTGGAATGGTCATGTCTGGAATGGTCATGTCTGGAATGGTCATGGCTGGAGCCCTTCAATGTAATTGATTAAAACCTTTACCCAGTTTGTCAGATTCAATAAAGGAACTATTTCTCCGGAGCAGTTTGCTGACAGGTCGAGAAACAGTGTTCATGGTTGGGACATCCAGGATTCAGTGTTAAACCCAGTCTTAATTGCAATCTTAAAAGCCCCAACAACTTCCTAAATACTAATTAGGCAGCTCTAAGCAAGTTAGCACAGCTTCAGCCAAGCCCTGGAGAAAGCCAGATGAGAGCAGGATGACATCAGGATCCTGATCCTGCGTCAATTTCCCAGACTTTCCCATCGCGTTCATTGCTGATACTACCTCCGACAGCCTGGGACGATTTCCCCATTGTAACTGTCGACAGATTTGTCAAACACATATAAAGGAATTGTTATTTATGGCATAGGTAGTTTTTACCAATACAAAAACACAGGCTTGTGAAGAGCATTATTCCTATCTAGTAAATATTAATAATTGATACAGTTGGAAAATATTCTGTATATTGGTGCAAAGTGCTTCAATGCTGACTTCTTTAGCATTTTTTAACTAAATAGAGCCTTAAACCACGTGGTAAAAATGTATTGGTGTTCAATTTTCGGCTTGAAGGCACATGAAAAACCAGGAGACTCGAGGCCAGCCTCAGTTGTATGAGGTGTCAGTGCCTACTTTGCCTTCATAGGCAGCTTGTCCAACTGATGAATAGAATTTCAGGCTACCTGATTTCATTGGCAACAGCCCTCCAGTAAAACCCTGAAGGGGAGTGTAATGACAGTGGAGGGGGTTGGCTGTTAATCATCAGTCAGCAGTGGTCCTGCTGGACCATATGGGACACCCCTGCTCCTCCTGGCATCAGCTTAAACTGCAGCTGAAGAATTGTGAGTGACTCTGGTCTGCTGCCTGCTTCACTCACTGTAACCCGATTTCAAAGCCAAGATTTAAAACAAGCCTTAGGCCCCTCACTTACATTTCTAAAGGGGCTAATACTTTCTTAGGTGACTGCCAGAGATACCCAAAAATTGGCCTGACCCAATTTCAGGAATAATGTTTGTCTGGCTTCACTGGGGAATAAAATATTGCCCCCGACCATTGAGCTTCTTTACCTCCATTCATCACTGCAAGAAGAATGCAACAAGATCCAAATATTACCCCACACCCCACCCACCCTCCAGCTCAAGAGTCTGGAATCCATCCAACCTTTCACAGATAACTGATGAGTGACTGAGTCAGAATAAAATTTGTGTCTCTTGCATTTAAAAATCCTGGTTCGTTTCCTGATAAACAAAAGTAGTTTTGTATTTCTGCGGTAAGGATAATTCAGTCCTGAATGCGTTAACTTTAGAATTTAAGTTCAAATTTCATTTTCTGCTTCATTAAAAATCTGAATTTCACAAGGCAGATGGTTTCCTTGTCAATACAATGTTTGAGGGACAGGTTTGAAAATGCTGGGGCAGAATTCTCCCAGACAAATGAAAGGTTCCAGTGCATGCAGGATGGGAAAGTCTCACAAATTGATGTTCAGTTGGGATCCTGATATCATCATGACCTTTAATGACTTTCCCCGGGTGGGATTAAAGCAGGGTGGTGATCTTACTTGAGTCTGTTGGGTAACTTATTAAGACATAACTGGTTGAGGAATGTGGCGACCAGGGGATTTTACAGTAACTTCACAGTAACATTCAACAATAATGTAAGCCTACTTGTGATACTAATAAATAAACTTAAAAAGATGGTAATTAAGACTTGTTATAACCGTATATCCTGGGTTTCGCAGCGAAGGGATCTGTTTCCTGACATCTCAGCAATTTGTCATGTCTCCAAGGCAATACACAGTTGGAAGAGTTTCTTTAATGAAACTACTGAGCTTGGAATGGCTTTGATCAGTGATACTGAAGAGCTCCAGCCATGACCATTGAGAGGCCACTGTCCAAAGTCCTTAATCTCTCAGCAAACCTCTGGAAAACCACTTCTTGAAGTTCCTAGGCACTTCACCTTTTGTTTCATTCACCTTTAGCTGCATTTCCCTATGCCAGCCTTTACCATGATGTGGAACTCTTGCAACTCGGCCAACGTTGTCTACCTGATACGCTGCAAGAAAGGATGTCCCGAGGCATGGTACATTGGGGAAACTATGCAGACGCTGCGACAACGGATGAATGAACACCGCTCGACAATCACCAGGCAAGACTGTTCTCTTCCTGTTGGGGAGCACTTCAGCGGTCACGGGCATTCGGCCTCTGATATTCGGGTAAGCGTTCTCCAAGGCGGCCTTCGCGACACACGACAGCGCAGAGTCGCGGAGCAGAAACTGATAGCCAGGTTCCGCACACACAAGGACGGCCTCAACCGGGATATTGGGTTTATGTCACACTATTTCACATAAATATTTCTGCTTTTTTCCTCCTGAGTCTTTATCATGCGATCCTAGAATCAGAATTTATGTCACACTATTTGTAACTCCCACAGTTGCGTGGACCTGCAGAGTTTCACTGGCTGTCTTGTCTGGAGACAATACACATCTTTTTAGCCTGTCTTGATGCTCTCTCCACTCCCATTGTTTTGTTTCTTAAAGACTGGATTAGTTGTAAGTATTCGCATTCCAACCATTATTCATGTAAATTGAGTCTGTGTCTTATAAGTTCTGTTTGTGAACAGAATTCCCACTCACCTGAAGAAGGGGCTCAGAGCCTCGAAAGCTTGTGTGGCTTTTGCTACCAAATAAACCTGTTGGACTTTAACCTGGTGTTGTTAAACTTCTTACAGCCTTTACCATTACATGGATACAGCAATTCAGCTCCACCTTCCACCTCTACTGAGGTCCAAGGGCAGTGGCCACACCATTGCCAACTACTCCATCAGCAGCAGGAGCAATCCCAGCAGCAGCACCAGCTACCTTCTCCTCAGCCACCTTCACATGACAGCTGAGATGAACATTGAGATCCAGCTGGAAGGAGGCGAGACCCCCGATATAGGGTCCACGGGCAGAAAACCAGCTGTCTCAAATGTCTTAGCACCAGTGTCCCAAGGGACTTAGGTCCCTGAGGCAGGTCACTGCTGACATCTGCAGCTGTCTGGAACACGACCTCTTTCCTAATGGAACAGATGGGCATGCATTGCCAGTGGCTGACAAGGTGGCAGCTATTCCAATCCCATCTCCCTCACCCACCAATTCTCTGCCTCTCAACAAATTGTGTACTTTCTTTTCCTTCATGGAGAGAAAACAGAGACATGCAAGTGGTTGTAATGGCTTGTGAAGAGAAGGTAAGGGCAACAGTTTTAGAGGGTGACTGGAGATACGGGTTTGGTAAGTCGATAGGCTAAGGGTGAGTGTGGTTATTGTCTGCTCAGATGGGGATGTGAGGTGCTGCAGTAAGAGGACTGAGAAGTGTTGCAAAGTGCAT